>NW_011500094.1:233000-263786 GCF_000495115.2 Populus euphratica
GTGGGGAAATTTCTGCTGAACTGGGTGAATTGTCTTTTCTTGAACGTTTGAATATATGCAACAACAGGATATCCGGTTCACTTCCAGAGGAGCTTGGGAGATTGTCTTCATTGGTTGAGCTTGTGGCTTATACCAACAAGCTGACTGGTCCGTTGCCTCATTCTATAGGTAATCTCAAGAACCTGAAAACCATCCGTGCAGGGCAGAATGAAATTTCTGGCAGTATTCCTTCTGAAATAAGTGGATGTCAGAGCTTGAAATTGCTTGGTCTTGCCCAAAATAAAATAGGAGGGGAGCTGCCGAAGGAACTTGGCATGCTTGGAAACTTGAATGAAATGATTTTATGGGAGAACCAGATCTCAGGGTTTATACCAAAGGAGCTAGGGAACTGTACAAACCTTGAGACAGTTGCTCTATATTCAAATACTCTTACTGGACCAATACCAATGGAAATTGGGAACCTGAGGTTTCTGAAGAAGCTGTACCTCTATCGGAATGGGTTGAATGGAAGTATTCCAAGGGATATTGGGAACCTTTCAATGGCAACAGAAATTGATTTCTCAGAGAATTTTTTGACTGGTGAGATCCCAACTGAGTTCAGCAAGATAAAGGGTCTTCGACTTTTGTACCTCTTCCAGAACCAGCTTGCAGGTGTCATTCCAAAAGAGCTTAGTAGCTTGAGGAACTTGGCTAAGCTTGACCTCTCAATCAATTACCTCACTGGTCCGATTCCTTCTGGGTTTCAATATTTGACTGAAATGCTCCAATTACAGCTTTTTGACAACTCCTTGAGTGGTGGCATTCCTCAGGGGTTTGGACTTCATAGCCGACTCTGGGTGGTTGATTTTTCAGATAATTATCTGACTGGAAGAATACCTCCTCATCTTTGTCAACTTTCAAACCTGATTTTGCTGAATCTGGATTCTAACAGGTTATATGGAAATATCCCGACCGGGGTCCTGAACTGCCAAACATTGGTACAACTTCGTCTTGTTGGAAATAATTTTACAGGTGGCTTTCCTTCAGAGTTGTGCAAATTGGCGAACCTTTCTGCTATTGAACTGGACCAGAACAGGTTTACTGGTCCGGTTCCACCAGAGATTGGAAACTGCCAAAGGTTGCAAAGACTTCATATTGCAAACAATTACTTTACTTCGGAGTTGCCGAAGGAAATAGGTAATCTGTCTCAACTTGTGACTTTTAATGCATCATCAAATTTTCTCACGGGAAGGATTCCACTCGAAGTTGTTAACTGCAAGATGCTCCAACGACTTGATCTTAGCCACAACAGCTTTTCTGATGCTTTACCAGATGGGCTTGGAACTCTTCATCAACTGGAGCTTCTCAGGCTTTCAGAAAATAAATTCTCCGGGAATATACCTCCGGCATTAGGAAATCTCTCCCATTTGACTGAATTGCAGATGGGCGGCAACTCATTTTCTGGTCAAATTCCTCCAGCTTTGGGCTCGCTTTCAAGCTTGCAGATTGCAATGAATCTCAGTTATAACAATCTTACTGGCAGCATACCACCAGAGCTTGGTAATCTTAATTTACTGGAATTTCTCCTCCTCAATAACAACCATTTGAATGGTGAGATTCCCAAAACATTTGAAAATCTGTCGAGTTTACTGGGATGCAACTTCTCATACAATGAACTCACTGGACCTTTGCCTTCCATACCACTATTTCAGAACATGGCCACCAGCAGCTTTCGTGGAAACAAAGGGCTTTGTGGTGAGCCTCTTGGCTACTGCAGTGGAGATCCATATTCTGGTTCTGTTGTACAAAGAAATTTGGATGCTCCTCGAGGTAGGATCATCACAATTGTTGCAGCCATTGTTGGTGGGGTTTCTCTCGTTCTGATTATAGTGATACTGTATTTCATGAGACGTCCCCCTGAGACAGCTCCTTCCATACATGATCAGGAGAATCCATCTGCAGAATCAGATATCTACTTTCCTCTAAAGGACGGATTAACTTTCCAAGATCTAGTTGATGCCACCAACAATTTTCATGATAGCTATGTTCTTGGAAGGGGAGCTTGTGGAACAGTCTATAAGGCAGTTATGCGTTCTGGGAAGATCATTGCTGTGAAAAAGCTTGCATCCAACAGGGAGGGGAGTGACATTGAGAATAGTTTTCGGGCTGAGATTCTGACTCTCGGAAAGATTAGGCACCGAAACATAGTGAAACTTTATGGGTTTTGCTACCATGAAGGTTCGAATCTGCTTCTTTACGAGTACATGGCTAGGGGTAGCTTGGGAGAACTGCTTCATGAGCCTTCTTGTGGCTTGGAATGGTCCACTCGGTTCATGGTCGCTCTTGGAGCTGCTGAAGGGCTTGCTTATTTACATCATGACTGCAAACCAAGAATTATTCACCGTGATATAAAGTCGAATAATATTCTACTTGATGATAACTTTGAAGCCCATGTCGGTGATTTTGGTTTGGCGAAAGTTATTGACATGCCACAGTCCAAATCAATGTCAGCTGTTGCAGGATCATATGGGTATATTGCACCAGGTGAGCCTTCCTCGTTAGATTCAATAAAATTATCGTGCTTCTGTTTGTGATAATTTTATTCCTTATCAAGGTCGTATAATAATTTATTTTCTTTATATTTCTTTGCTGCTGAATTCACTCGGGCACTTTGAACATGGTAGATAGTTTGGTGAGATGAAAGTGTGAAGAAAACTTTAATTTCCACTGTAATATGATTTTAATTGCCATATGCTTAAAATAGTCAATGAGTAACATAGTCGAATTCATTGGATATTTAGGTTAGGGATAAAGTAATAGTGCATTGTGTATATAAATAGTGCTTCTTCTTTTTTTTCATTTTGGGCATTCAACTTTATTTCTTTGCAATCTTGTCCTTTCAAACTGGCCAAGCGTAGACTTTTTATTTTCTTTCTATTTTCTCATTATTTTTATTTATTCAAATTTTAATTAATAGCCTCTCTTTTGTTTTTTAAATTGTTTAGTTCATTTATTTTTAAATAATAATTAATTTTTTAATTACATAGTACTTAAGAAAAAATTGTTATAATTTATCTTTAAATTCTTCCTCTTATATTTTATATAAATAAGTTGTATTTCCATAACACATTAATAAAAACAAAAATTATTTGTTATTAGCAACTTGAATTAACCTTTAAGATAAAATAAATAAAAATGTATAAAATAAAAAAGATAGCCATCTATCTTCTGTTTTTTCTAGGGAGACTAGCTCCCTTATTTAATTAGTGTTAATAAATGGTTTTTGATTTGTTAGTCCATATATTTTAAAAAAATTAGTTTACAAAGTGTAAACACCATCCTTCCATTTCCTTAATTAATAAAATTATGATATCTAAAAACACATCCATAACACGGACACATTCATCTTTTATGTTAAAAATTAACTTGGAATCCTATCCACAACGGAAGTGCGAGTTATAGGAATGGCTCCTGCTAAATTTATGTGCTTGCAACTTATCTGTGGTTTCCATCGCATTGCAGAATATGCTTACACCATGAAGGTTACGGAAAAATGTGACATCTATAGTTATGGAGTTGTTCTTTTGGAATTGCTAACCGGAAAAACTCCAGTACAGCCACTAGATCAAGGAGGTGATCTTGTCACGTGGTCAAGACAATATGTTCGGGAGCATTCATTGACATCTGGGATACTTGATGAACGATTGGACCTTGAAGACCAAAGCACTGTTGCTCACATGATATATGTCTTGAAAATTGCTCTACTCTGCACAAGTATGTCGCCTTCTGATCGGCCATCAATGCGGGAAGTTGTGTTGATGCTTATCGAGTCTAATGAGAGAGAAGGTAATCTTACCCTGTCGTCGACTTATGTTTTTCCGTTGAAAGATGATGCTTCAGGAAAATAGGTGACCGTTTCCCAGATTTTATTAACACATGATTTTTTTTTTGTGCTTATTCTTGCTCGTATTATTGGCAACAGCAAACGATACATCATGTACACTTTCTGATAAGAAAAGATCATGAAATGGCTTATAATCCACGTTACTCTCAAATTCTGTATTTCGTCTTGCAATTAGTACAGTTGCGACAATCCTGTACAGGTAGAAGCTCCCCCCCATACATGTATTTTACAGATTCTGATGTGATAAATTACTCATCGGGCTCCAGTTCCTGTTATTTCTGAAACGTCTTACAATATTGTAGCTACTGTTTTTCTCTTATCTCGTTTTATTTTAATTTATTTACATAACTTGCTGCTGGTGTTGGTTGCTATGGTGAGATCGTGATGTCCCTTTCGAAAAGGGTTTCTCCCGCATGAACTAAAATTGGAAGAGTTGAAAAAATGTAGAGCAGTCCTTGTAATCGTGCTGTAATGCCAAACGTGAGTTGGAGTCGATGAATCGAATTTCCTGTTTGAATAAAAAACTACAAAAACACTCGTCTAAATGAAACATAAGTAGTGGAGATGTCAAGGGAAAAAGAGGTTGGAAATTTACTCGGGCCATGGGTTTCGAAGTTAAATTCTCATGAATCATCTGATAAATGATACAAGCATCGTTCTTACAGGCAGTCAAAGACGTGAACTTAGTCTAAAAAACTGACTTGAGTGCATGTTAATTTTAAAGCTAACCTAGTAAAAACATTTCTGAAGTTAAAATCATTTGAGAATTAGTTTTTATACTCCCATGATCTCCCTCTTATATATATATATATATGAAATCGGGTTCTTTATAACTTTTTTTCAATATTTTCCCTAAATTTGTTGTATAAACTAATGAAATGATTTAAATACTTTCAACTTCTCATAATCATTTTTAACCTAACTGAGTAAATTTGTTTTATTTTTCTCATATAATTAATTTTTAAAATAAAATTTAATACCACAACTTTAATTTTCCATTCAGAAATTTTGGTTTTAAATTAAAAGAAAAAAGAGATTTTAAGGTTAGAAGTGTATCCTATTTTAAAAGGATAGAAACTCAGACTAAAATCATTTTAGAAATAAATTTATTTTATGTCTTTATTCTTTATTCTTTAACTAAACATATGGATGTCTTTTCCGTCGAAAGAGATTAACCAAACACAATCTTTAAGTAGAGCATTTAGAAATTATATATATTGGGATGGAAAAAATAAAGATAATTGATAGAAGTATATGAATTTATTTAAAAACTATATATAGCAAAACCGGATTTATCTAAATGTCTTTGATTCCGTTTCCCAATCAAAAACATTTCAATTAATCCTATTATGAGATACTAACAAAATCCAACCCTAATTTTTTTTTTTTTTGCTGCAGGTAGTGTGAATGAATTGGGGAAAAAAAGTAATCCACATGGTATGACTTATTTTTTGAAGAATGTAAAATGATAATTTTTATTATTGAATTGTTAAAAGAATATTCTTCGTTTTCGTTTGTTAGCTTAATTAGGTGCGGGCACTGTGATGAATAGTGTAGAGTTTTTACTTGTGTGGGTGATACATGAACATGGCCTCTACATGGATTTTAAGCTTGGTTTTCACAGATATTTCTTAAAATTAAGTTGGCGCATTTATTTTTTGCCCTCAACGAATCCTTGCAGGAGCTGTATAACATAACTATGATGCTTTCTAGGTAAAACTTGAAGGGACCATAGCCCCTCAAATCTCTGTTGCCCTCCCAATTCCGACCCCTTTCACAGAAAAAAATATCTCAATTTATCTGTAGATTTGCAGGAAGAGACGGCAAAAGAAAAACACATAAAATGGGTACGCAGGAAAGAAAACAAAATTAGCAGTCAAGCAAGCAAATATATATTACTGCAGCATCTTCCTTATTATTGATACTTTTTGTTAGATACTTTATCCAACTGGAGAACTTCCATTATCTTTTACCACTGGTACTCCCGAATCCATCGGGAGTCTCCTCTGCTAAAATAGAACCCGTCCTCCCTGACCGACCACATGCAATGTTTTCTGCATCTATTCTCGTCTCTCTTTGCATAAAATGCATCGATGTAAGTTTGCTTTCCATTCCATTGCATATTGCAAAAAAACAACCTTCTTCTGAAGAAGTCAATAGATGCTTTAAAGCGAAACACCTGTTTCTGAGACAGATACTTGATTCCGAGGTCTTTGGTTTTGTCCTTGCAGTGAACCATCAATGTCTTCGAGGGGTCACCAGGCAAGTCATTAGTGATGTAAATATGGTACCAAACCCAGAGAAAATCCTCATCAGCAGCAGCAAATGATGATTGACTGGATATGACATAAAAGGCTGCAAGAACAAGCAGAAAATGGTGCATAGCATTCATCTTGCGAAAGCAGTAATTAAGGGTGATATGTTTTTTCGTGCCCTATGACTTCCCCCATTTATACTAAGCACAAGGCCGAGACGAGTAACGGCTCAGCTTCAGTTGCTGCTAACGTTTTCATTAATTATTTGGTCATCTGAATTGAAATTGCTTAGGCTGTCCTGGATTCTCTATTCAATACTGTCTACGTCACACCATCATACTGGATTCTCAACTGCATTTTAACTCATTTAATTTTATCCCAATTTTGTTTCCCGGCTGCATTTACTCATTAACTTTATCCCAGTTCTAATTTCTTTGTTGAGGATCGCTGTTGTTTTTGACAAGTGTCCCATACTACTTCAAAGGCATCGTGACTTTGAGGCGCTTTGGCAGTGTTTAATTTCATCCGTTTCAGTTTGAAAGATAATTTGATCATGTCATACTTCAGAAAAAAACAAATCACAGGTCAAATTTTCAAAAACCTGATTGAATCTTGATGGTCTAATTTGGTGATTAAATTGTACAGATACTACTTTTATATTTTATATATGGGAAAAAAGAAAAAAAAAATTGAACTCTTTCGGAGAACGTGTATTTTTTTGCTTGAAAATAATATATACACGGAGAGAGGCTCTCAGTTTCGAATACGAAAAGGGAATCCTGAAATAAAGATCCGATTGCAAACAAATTTTAAGACAAAGGGAGTAAATTGAATTACTTGAAAAGTAAAGGGACTTTAATATTGTATATAATAGCTTAGAAAAATTTGAGAAAAAAACTAAAACACGTTGGTGCTTCCTGTAGCACAAATTAAGTGTTCGTCGTCTCATATTTTACTATAAATAGTTTTTTATAAAAAAATTAATTTAGTTCTTATATTTTTAAAATAATAAATATTCACATTTTAATATTTTCTTGATTAAATTTTGATATAAAAATTTATTTTTATTATTTTCTAGTTCTTAATTTGAAAAAAAACAGAGTAGTTGTCGGATTTCAGAGTTAAGAGAGAAAAAACTAAAGCATTATTGTGGTCGAATTCTTGAAAAATTAGACAACATATCATTTAATTCTTTATTTTTCAAAAATAATTAGAACAAATAACATGTTGTCCACCCTAAATAGAACAAAACAAAAAGAATTCAAAAGTTAAAGCCCTAATAAAAAGGACCAGGGGTGCTGACCTATCTTGTTAGGTCCATCAACACCTGATCTTTTTTTTTTCTTTTCTTTTATTTATATATATTTTTAAACTAATACTATTTTTATATTTTTTTTCAATTTATATTTATATTAATAACAATCCTCTCTTTTATTTTGTTTATAGAGCCTCTTTAAAATGATTTTTTTTTAATCTTGTTTGAATTTAGATTTTTCTGATTCATCTATAATCTTGTTTTAATCTTTTACATAGATGAACTTTATTTTTAAAAATAAAAAATATATATTTAAATAATATTTATAATATGTATAGCCTTACCTGATTTTTTTTTATTTTATTCGGTCAATTTAATGTGTGTGTATATTTCTATTATTATTTGATTGGATTACAAAAATTATTTTAATCAACAAATTTAGCAAACACAACTGGATAAAAGTCTTGTTTTGAGAGATTAAATATCTTGATTTATAACTATCTCTTGATTTTTTTTGTTTTTTGTTATCGTTTATGATCCTTTTCTTTCATTTATTAACATATATATAATTTTCAATTTATTTAATTACATATATAAATAAAAATTTTATTTTCATTTGAATTCTTGTAACTACAAAAACATGTTGAAAAAACCTAAATGATTCGTGCTTAAAAGTGTATTTTTATCCAGGTTTTATATCATCATTTTGCACTTGAAGTATCAATAATTCCTTAACTGAAACATGTTTTATAATAACATATCTAATAATATAAGATATGTTTAATTTGTGGTAAATGTTCATTTTAAATACAGGCCTATCATATAAATGAAAAGATTGATTGATGAGTTTAAAAACTGAAATTGAAAGGATAAAAAGATGGTCAAACTTAAAAAAAAAAAGATGCTGGTGCTGTCTAGACCGGAATATTGTTCGGTAATTGGGTCATATCTAGAGCTGTAGATCTCAAATTTAGATCTATTTTATATGGATGAAAATGTAAGATATATGCCTACAACTTTCATAGGAGCTCAAGTTTAAAAAGACAATTTTAAATCCAAATTATAGTAACAACGAAAAAGTCCGAATTTGTCCTGCAGCTCGAACATTGTTAAGTATTTAACCCATATTTGGAGTTCTAGAAGTCCACATTACCTCTATTTTTTTTCTGGAAAGCTGATACAATTTCCTACAACTTTCATGTTTTCAAGTGATTTTAATTCTAACGTTATCAATGACGTTTTGGACAGACAAGAGTAGATAAAGATTGTCACTAAGTCAAGGATTGACCGCCCACTCATCAATTAGTTATCAAATCAATATTTTCTAATTTTGGCTTATAAAATAAGGCATTTGTCATGCATTTAGGTATCTTTGTCTCCAGATCAAGATCATGTTTTTGCTTTCTCTCTTTGTATTTTTGTAATGCTTAAGTGTTATTTTCATTAACATCTTATTTATGCTTTTCATTTCCTTTTATTTACTTAGTTAACTTTTATTTTATTTATGTTCTTATCTTGTTTATTTATTTATGTTTTTCCCTTTCATTATGTTTAGTTAAATTTATTATGTCAAGGTGAAAAGGATACACTAATGGTGTAAGAATAAGTATAGTGTGAACTTAACATGAACTTTAATATTTGATACTAACATGTTTTATATTTGTTATCTTGTTCACTCTTTAATACTTTACTTATTAAATGACTAATCTAGATTTATGTTATATAACACTTGATATAACAAATGCTTGGCACTTTCATAGCACAAACTATATGATATAACCTACACATATGCTATGAAAGGAACTTGATTTGTTGTTAACATAAGTTATGATCATGCATACTTGACAACATTTACAAGTATTAGCATTATTCGAATAAGATAATTAATGTAATCATGTTAATAATTTATAATCTGATTGGAACCTTTTTTGTGTGTGGTTTTCAATTGAATAATAAGAGTTTATACTATACTTGTTTGACATACCATTAGTGGATCCTTTAACCTTAACATTTGTTGTTATCATTATTTAATATTTACGTTAATCTTCCATCTCAAAGTTTTCAACAACTTATTTTTCTTCTATTATTATTATTATTATTATTATTATTATTAGTAGTAGTAGTAGTAGTAATAGTAGTATTAATATTAGTATTAGTATTATTATTAGTATTATTGTTATTATTATATTATTGTTGTTTATAATTTATACAATTAACCTCCCTGTGGTTCGATCAAGGTCTTGCCGAGTTATTTATTACTTCGACACTCCAGCACTTGAAAGAAGACATCAATTTTTGATGATATCACTATGTATATAATTTTTCTTGTTAGAAAAATATATCTTTATTTAAAATAATTTTTGTATTTGATATTGTTATCCCATATCATTAAAGAAGGCAACACTACAAAACTATATTGGTGATGAGACAAAGGGACATGATAGGGTCGAAAGACATTCTGAATATTTGTTAATAAACTAAAAGCATCATATAATAAAATAAGTTAAAGAACTACAATATTGATTAGAAAAATAAAAGTATTAAGTTATCATTGCATTTAAAATGAAAGGACTAAATTTACCTTACACCCATTTATAATTATTATTAACAATATACTAAAACGCGTGAGGAAAGCACTATAGCTTCCCCACGCCTTTTAATAATACTTATATATAATAATAATAATAATAATAATATAATTATGATTATTATAATAATTATTATATTATTATCTGATATTATAATTATATTTTTTTTTGTTTTCATTTTTTTTTGTTTTTTATGCCTTTATGAGTTTTTTTTTTTTGCTTTTTTCTTTGTTGTTTTTCCTTTTAATAAATTTTTTTGTTTTGTTTAGTTTGTTAATGAATCTCGAGTTTAATGGGTTAACCTGATATGATGATTTAACCTGAAATTTTATTTTTTTCTTTTTAATTAATTTTTTCATTTAGTTTAGTTTGTTAATATTAAATTTCTTTCTATTTAATTATCATACTTTCATGATACGTATCCCAAACTTGAAAAGTTAACCTAATTAATTATGGGTTAACCTGTCAAAATTTTTTTTATTTAGTTATCAAACTTTCATGGCGTGAATTTAAGGTTTGACGGGTTAACCTGATTTGAAGGGTTAACCAGTTAATTTAGATTTTTTTTACTATTTTTTTCTATTATTTTTTTAATTAATCTATTTAATTATCATACTTTTATGTCATGATATTGCAGCCAGACCCACATCCAAGGCTCTTGGATCCAGTGTTGCAACCAAACTCACTTAAACTTGAGTCATGTAAGTTTAGTATTATTATAAATATTATAAATATTACTCTTGGATCAAGCATTGCAGCTACACTAAAGGCTCTTGGATATATTTTTGTAAAAATACATAACACTCTTAAATCTTAGTATTTTCTGATATTTTTTATGCAAAAAAAAAAAAACTCATGATGTATGTCTTTGTTTTTTTTTCTTTTCCTTTTAAAGTCTTTTACTGTAGATTGCACAGTGCAATCCACAATGAAAAAACTAATGTTTTTAGTTTTTTTCTTTCTTAGTTTTTGTTTTGTATTTATTCTTCTAATTTAGTTTCTTAATATTAAATTTTTTCTATTTAATTATTAGATTTTCATGACACAAATTCCAGGTTTGACCGATAAACTCGATTGATTAAGATTGTTTTTCTTTTTTCTCATTACTTTTGTTCTTCCAATTTTATCTTTTAAGATTGTATACAATTTACGGTGAAAAGGTCGATGCTTTCATTTTTTTTTTCTTTTTATGTCTTTCACTGTGGACTGCACAGTACAATCCACGATGAAAAGGTTGATGTTTTTTTTTTTTTAATTAAAATTTATTATTTAGTTTGTTGATATTAAATTTTTTTCTATTTAGTTATCAGACTTTCATGACATGGATCTCAGGTTTGACGGGTTAACCCAGTTAATTCAGATTTTTTTTCTTTTTCTTCATTAGTTTTTTTCTTCATATTAGTTTTTTTTATTTTGTTCTTTTAATTAATATATTTAAGTATCATATTTTTACGACACAACTTTGCAGTTAGACCCATATCCAAGACTATTGGGTTTGGTATTGCAACCAGACCCACTTAAATTTGGGTTTTTTTAAGTTTAATATTATTATAAATATTACTCTTAGATCCGACGTTGCAGTCAAATCTAAAACTCTTGGATAAAACTTTGTAAAAAAACCTAATACTTTTAGATCTTAGTTTTTTCTAATATTTTTATGAAAAAAATTGATCCCGCGGCATCGCGTGGGTCATTTAACTAGTTAATATAACTAAAAGATCTTGATATTTTACTGCTACAATAAATGACAAAATACTTGAACTTTTTACAGTTTGATCCTCAAGGTTTACTAAAAGGCTTTGGTATTTCACTAAAGCAATGAAAAGTAAAATACTTTAGTCTTTTACAATTTGATCCTCAATGTTTTTTTTTTTTGCAAATTCATTCTTTAACATTGGGTTTACTGATATTAAACTTTATAATTTATTTTAATTTATTTTTATATAATTATCCTAGTCTTGTAACTCAGGTTTTACAAGTTAACACAGATTAACAAAGCTTATTTTTTTGTTTTTTTTTTAATTTTTTTCTCAACTTCATCAATTAATATTAGGTTGATTGAGAATTTGACTTTAAATTTATTTATTTATTTTTTATAGGGTTATCACAGTCTCATGACCTATATCGCCGGTTTTGTGAGTTAACCAAGATGGTCTGAGTTTTTTTGGTCCCTTTTTAATTTATCTTTTTTTAATTTTATTCTTTAATATTGAGAATTAGACTTCATAATTTATTTCAGTTTGTTTTCTATAAAGTTATCGTAGTCTCATGACATGAGTCATAAATTTAATCGGTTAACTTGAGTTGACTAAGGTGGTTTTTTCATGTACTTTATTTAATCAATTTTTTAATGAAAAAATTATTTTTCAATATTATATTTGTTGAGAGTTGAACTTTATAATTTATTTTATTTTTATTTTTATGTTGTTATTTTGATTTCATGACTAAGTTTTTATACATTAAACTAAATTGATTCGATTTATTTTTTAATATTATATTAATTAAAAATTAAATTTAAATTTTTTTACATGTTATTAGAATCTTAAAACCTGAAGTGAAAATTTAATAAATTAACTTAAATTAATTTAAATTAACTTCGACATACTTTTTTCTCGGGGGGCAGAAAATATAATAAAAAACTTTTAAAAAAATTTCTATTCAATAAAAATTTGATTAACGTATGGCAGTCAATTATCTATGACAGATGCTGCAGGGGCCCGAGGCGGCTGCCTACCCTTTTGTCTATGAGAATCCACCACTGCATGCTCAGTGGGGATTCCAAGATAAGGCGTGCACAATGGATGATTGACCAAGCACTGTGCTTTTTTTGTTTTTTTTCAATACCGAATGAAGCATTTGAACTCATGATGAACGCCCATGACCCTGTAGCTTAAATGAGAATCATGTTTTTTTTTAAGAGATCCTGAATCTTTTTAATTAAAAAAAATAATTCAAAATCACTTTTTTTTTAAGTAAGACTAGTGAAATTAGTTTGGACTTCTTGCATACAAATGAAATAATTTGATTTCTCAAAGAAACAAGAAATAAATTTGATCAAAGTATTAACCATAGTTTTTGATAAATCAAATGGATATAATTATTATCAATAAACAAGAGATTTTTATTTTGTTGGTAAAACTAAACAAGAGAGATTCACAATTGAACAACCATATGCAAATTAATACCTACACCATTGACAAAAGAAATCGAGTAAACCACAGAAGCAAAACACTACTATATTATAAATATTACGATGGAGACATTATATGTACACACTTATTTTCCAAGCAAATTAATTCAACTACAGTGAAATGAGTAATCTATGAAAAATAAATGCATTTAGTATGAAATGTGGACACTAAAAATCACTCGGCTTCCCACCTATATTTTCTCACCCAATTGGCTTTATCCCAGCTGATAAAGAACCCATCTTCCTTCACCATCCAATACACAGTTTCATGATTCTCATCCCTGCTTGGTTGAAATGCATGCCAGGATGAAAAGAATCTTTACCATAAAGCTCCACAGGAATGAAGCTTTCTCCATGTGAAGACTTCACCATTAACAAGAGAGCGCTTTCCGACGTCAATGTTTTTGGTTGAACAGCTAACTTGCTTTGGTTTTGAGTTTTTAGGCAAGGCATTGATATCTTGAACAAAGGGTAGACGATGCTCATTTTGTTCATCTGCTGTTGCAGTGCTCAGAAGGCATAGTGGGAGAACAAGGAAGAGAAGAAAGCTGATAAAACCAGTCATTTTGTTAGGAACACTCTCTGCCTGATTCTGCTGTCCTTTTAACATGAACTCTCATTTATTTATGGAAAATGGCTTAGGTGTTGTCGATTATAGGACATGCAAGAATTGCTCCAAATCCATTCAAAGCCAATCCTAATCAAGATTCAAAATTCGAAATTAAAAGCGAACTTGTTCTTACAACATTTTGAAGCATTATGATCTCTTCTTGAGGTAACTAATTTAAATTTCCGTAACATGGACGTGCATACTTTACGGTGGAGCATAATTAAATATGCTATTATTTTTATAGTGTATTTAGTTACGTTGTAATTATTTGTAGTCGTGGTTTGAAAAAAAATATTTTATAAGAAGTATTTTTGGTTGAGATTGGTTTGATATTTATATATATGTGGTTAAAATTGATGTTAAATAAAAAATAGTTTAATGTGTTTCGTTAAAAATAATTTTTAAATTGAAGTTATAAAATAATTTTAAAAAATATATTTATATTGATGATTTTTAATTTAAATATTATAAATTTAATTACCGCTATTATATCATGAAATGAATAATACTTAATATAAAATATTTTTTTATTGTTCTATTAAAATATCTGCAATCCCATTATATATGAAATACATCTGATAAGAACTACAATTTCATTAGTTTTATAAATAAACAATAACATTAGGTAAAATATCATCAGGAATAAAATTGAAATTACAATTAAATTCTACAAATATTACGTCATCAAGCGATTTGTTTCTAATGATATGTAGTGTCATTGAATAACGTGAAATACTAATTTTTTGAATAAAATACAATTAAAAATAAAAAATAAAAAAAAATATTTTTATTTTAGTGAGTCGGACCCGATTCAATACATTTTCAGTTTTAAACCAAACCTTGTTCAGCCGGAATAATAGAAATAGTCTCTACTATTTATGTGAACAGCTGAGACATTCTTCATGTACAAAAGATGAAGAAAGAGATAAAAACTACTTTTCATAATACAAATGTAAAAAAAAAAATATATGGTATGTATTAACTAAACATTTTAATTCAGTGTTTATTTTAATTCAGTGTTTGTTTGCTGTCATTACCGCTGCCGCTGTTGCTATACCAAAGAGGTACTTAAAGAGAAACATGATTAAAACCTTAGCCATTGCGGTGGAGCATCAACAGTATTGTGTTGATCTGTAACAGCATATATTATACAAAAAGTACAGTGCATAATTAAATACTAATTCTCCTAGACAAAAAGTTCCCAGCATGCGATTTCGAAAGACTTAAGTAGGACCATCATGATGGCAAGTCTTAATGATATGCCTAACAGGCAAACAGCAACCCAGGATAAGTGGGGTAATCACTTGTGGGACAAGAAACACAAATAAACTACCCCGGATTGCTGGGGCAAGCAGGTAGATTGTGCTAAGAAAATAATATTGGAAGGGAAAATATGTGGGACGGTTCACTAATGGGCATATGCAATTCTGATACGGCAGATTCATGGGGAGTTGAGCTGGAATCGATGGAGCACGGTTGGGTGGCTATAGAAAAGTCGTCCTAGCTAGCTAGCTAGAGGTGGCATTCCAAGTAGTTAAACAAATGATTGTCCAAGATCAGATTATAGAGGCGGCTCCCATTCATGCTGTCCTCTTACCACAAATAAGACATCTCCTGAAGAGAAACTGGCAAAGTTACAGTGAAGCATGTGCACAGGGAGGGGGATGTCTGTGCTGATGGGGGGGGGGGGGGGGGGCCTTGGACGGTGGTTGTTGTTGTGGTGGGGGGGGGGGGGGGGGGGGGGTTGTCCATTACAGGTGATTGAAAGTATGGTGGTGTTGTTTTTTTAAATAAAAAAATTTAAATTTTACCTCTAATTAACTCCCATTTAAAACACATTACAGTCTGTTTAAATTATAATATTTTTTAAATATTTTTTTAATAAAATCCAATCATTCTACTTTTCTTTTTATTATTCTCTCAAACCATCAATATTCTAACTGTTCTATGAACAATATTGTTCACAGAACAACCCCATGAAAACAATTGCCACTGCTCAGGCCAGCAGCTACTTCTTCAACTCTGAACACTTCCCATCCCACATTTGCCTAACTCAAATTAAAATAAAAGTAAAAATTAAGGACATACTAACGTCAACAGATCTTAATCCCATGCTTTAAGCAGGATAAAAGGTCATGTTCTCGGGGTAAATTTTGCATATTAGCTTTTGATTGTTGAGTCAGAAAAATTAAAAATATATCTAGTTAGAAATAAATTTTTGATTAAATAAAAAACTTGTTACAAAATTAAGCCAGAATCTTTTATTTTGAATACAAGTCTTATATATGTTAATATAAACATACATGTAGCATCATTTATACCTTTTAATTGGAAGCGAAGGATTTGATTTGATTAAACTATTTTAAGAGAATCCTATTTGATCAAATTTCACAATTTTTGAAATTAAAAAAAAAAAAGAAGCTTTGTTTCTTCACAAAACGCAAGGATATCTCAACTTTTATTTTGTGCCAATTACCCCTATACTTTCATTAAAGTAATAATTGATATTATCTCAAACCTAATTCGGTTTACCTTTCCCTGCAAGTAAGCTATCAGCTTGGATGTTAATATCCATGCCAATATGCATTTCAATTGAAAAAAAAAGGGTTTATTTTATTTTATTTCTTTGAATTATATACATTTTATCAAAATTTTAAAAAAAGTTTGTTTAATTATCAATTACCCCTTCCATTTCTTTTGTTTATCAATAACGTCCTTCAATGGAGAATGACTTTATATTTTGTTAATTTCAATTTCTTCTCAAAAGTATAGATAGTTTATCACTTAACTCTCTAAAATTTTTTTTTTTTCAAACATTCGAAAGATGTATATGTAATTTCATTTTGAAAGTAAATTTCACTTCATATATATATATATATATATATATATATAAAATAAATGTGAAGTTCAATTACAGAAATAAAAGTACAAGGCCAAATTTGCCGAAGTATTTTTTAATTCAATAAATAATAGGAAATTTGAGTATGTTTAAGAGAAGAGTTCAACTTGCAATACCTTTCCCTCATGTTCTAATAATGTTTTATACATAGTTGCAGTATGTTATTTTAAAAAAAAAGGGCTAAATATTCTAAAATGATTTTTAATGAAACATGTGAAAGTATTTCCTTTTGTCTTAACGATGTATTGAGTCTAAGTACCATATTCGGTCGAGTCTAAAATCTTCCTTCTTTTCTGACAAGCTATTAGAAGTTACGAGAATAGATTAATGAGTTATTGAATGTCTGTCATGATCAAGGAAGAAATCTCTATTAGTAATTCTAGTAATTATAGTGTTTTGTATTTATCAATATAGCATAAAAATTATTTTTATTTCCAAAAAACTGAAGCAAAATTCAACTTCATTACATTAATTAATCAGCTGGTTTTATTCATCAATCTTCTAAAAAAATATGATTTAATAATAACACTGTATATCAGATAGCAGTGGCGATAACACTGGGGAACAGGCACAACAGCAATTTTGGAGAGTCTTTCTTTCTTTTCTTCACTTTTGTTTTTGTACATTAATGGAAAGCATTATGCTCAAACATAGAATGATTTGTCAATGTCTGCTACCACCTTATCAAATAGCCCCAGGTGGCATTTATCTAAAGAGATGGGGTACGTAGATTTTATGTGATAGGACATAAGATCATGCCGGCCATACAGGAAGCAGTATTAATGGAACAGTGCAATGATTTAAGAATTTCTGTTTGTTTCTAATGAAAGCAAAAACATTTATGTGGGAAGTAATTCCCCTTCAGTTTTGTTCTTTCTGTTAACAGAAAAGGACTGTTGCTGTTGTGCACTTGTGCTAGTCCTGCTGTATATGATTTGTCTCGATTTGCCCATTTGGCTCTATAGCTAGTGAGGATACTTTTTGTTTGATGTAAATTGAGGTGAGGGTTTCCTTTATCATGATCCTACTTGCTCATCCATACATTGGACGCATTAGCTCCATTGCTAGGGAGTCTGACATTTCCTTGATAAATCGTTATCATGGTGGTGTTTTAATAGTGATTCAATTCCACTTTGTAGTATCTGCAAAGCCTATATCAGTAAATTATAAAGCCTTTCAAGTTAGCAAAAGATGGTTTGGGTTCCATGAGCTTAATTCAGAGCAGATTATGCAGGTTGAATTCTTGACCAAACATATAAAGATAGACCCCAAGTAAAAAAGGGCCAACTTCTGACGTGAAATCTGCAGCATATTTCATCATCAGTAATTTGACAGTGATTATATATATGTGTGTGCGTGTGTGTAAACATGTAGCCCTGCGTGATCAACTTCTCTTCTACAGATAAGGATTGGTTTCCATCAAAAAGAAAATACATGTTGCTTTTTAAGTAATGGCATTTCTTGATATATATATATATAGAAACCTAGGCTTAATGCCCATATATAGTAAGTGTTGAACGAAAACACCTGGTAAGTAATATTTTCTTTCATGTCTGGTCAAAAAGAAAAATCCATTATACTTATTCTCTGATAGCAGTTATTAATAAATCAGCATTAATTTAGTTCAGATGCTGTTTTTTGCAGGATAAATGTAAAAAATATATGATATAGTCCATATTAACTAGAAAAGCGGTACAACATTCCTATATATGTTTTCTTAAAATTATAGCTGCAATGATACTGCCAAGCGGCATTCCAGAGAAGAAAAACTTGCTGTTTCAGGCAAAAGCTAATTTAATTATTGAAACAAGGTTGAGAGCTTCTATTAATCAATACACTCCTGTAATAAACATGAATCAACTGATCAGTTGCTCTCCCTTCATTATTGACGACACAATATTATATCCTTAGATTAAAATCTAACAAGACTTCTCTTAAAATACAATCATCGAATTAGCAACAGCAAGAGCTAGCGCAGAAGTCGTGATGCCCAGATACTAATTATAATTTATAACCATGAGAAGTCTTTCTTCCAGTTTACTTCATCATTACTGAAATAAAACCCATCCTCCCTCACCAACCAAGAGCACTTCCTGTAAAGGCTGCAACGCTGAAGATCCCTTGGAACCGTAAAGGCATCGAACTTCCTCCTCATTGCATCCCACTTCATGGTGCACCAGAAATGATTACTGCACCAGAAGTTGATCTGGAGTCTCCAAC
Organism: Populus euphratica; assembly: GCF_000495115.2. NCBI lineage: Eukaryota > Viridiplantae > Streptophyta > Magnoliopsida > Malpighiales > Salicaceae > Populus > Populus euphratica. The sequence continues at coordinate 251,901 of NW_011500094.1, forward strand.
TAAAATCATCACCTTCCTGGAGGGCACGTCCACCGAGATCATCACTGTCTGATGAGCACCATATGACTAGTGGCAGTGATGAGTTGTTTGTGAACCCATTGATGACTCGAACATCGTACTCTAGCCCACAGAAATATTCTGGTTGATATATTGACATGAAAATCATGCCTATGGCGAGGCTAACTACAAGAAAACTTTTAGTGAGAACCTTCATATTGTGACGTTTGAGATGAAAATACTCTCGAAGACTTTAATATATAACAGAAGCACTAGTCATTTGTCGGGTGCTTTACTGTTACATCCCAAATTTTTTTTAACACAAAAACTGATTGTAGATACATTTTCAATGCTTTATGTTAAGAAAAAATTTAATTAAAAATTAAAAATCTCATAAATATATTTAACCCATTTATTTTAATTTATCTAAAATAAAACTAAATATGTTCTGGGTCGACATCCCACATATATATATTTAAATGAATTAAAATGTAAAATGTAAGGAAAGATTTTATATATATATATATATATATAAACAAAACAAGCCAGACACACATGCGCGTTGGGCCCATCCAAAAAAACTTGGCTCATAAGCTAGGCCTCTTTAATTTTTTTGTATGAAAGGGTAAATGACCCGTGTTTGTTAGCCAAGTTTTCGATTACCAAAAGATTACTGGAAAGTTTGGTCATAAGTTTTTTAATCTAAAAATTCAATTTTAAACCTTTTTTTTTACCTAAAATAAATAAAAAAAAACAAACTAAAGACTTTTAAAAAATCTATTAATGGCTTTAAATAACTTTAAAACCAATTCAAAAATCCATAATTAACTTGAATTTAATATTCATTGAGTTTAGATTTATCACTCAGGCGATAAAAAGGAAAAATAACATCTCGGTGATGTTTTCCTCATTAAATATAACTCAAATATAACTCATTAACATCTAAATCAATCTTTTTTTTGACAAAAATTAGTATCAATCAAGACTTTCTTTCTTTTCAACTAAAATTTGATTACTTTCTTTACTCTCTTAAACTAGGGATTAAAAATAAAGAAAATAAATTTTTACATCAAAATTAAAATTTTAAAAATTAAAATATAATAAAAATAGAAATTAAAAAATATAAGGGTCAAAACGAGCTCTTTATGCTAACTTTAAAGTGCCACATGTCATCCTCATCTTTTTCTATTTAATCCACCATTTTCCAACCCTAACTTTTCTTAAAAATATTAAAGCTAACTAATTATTAATTTGGCCAAAAAAGAACTTAAATTGATGAGAAAAACTTCAATTACAAAAAAAAAATCATTTTAGTAATTCACAATGAATTGTAAAAGGTGCCTATAGTGTATTTGGCCATGTCATTTAATAATTTCTATAATATGTGTGTGTGTTTGTGTGTGTTTGTGTGTGTGTGTATGAGTTGTATTTAAAAGCCTAATCATTGATGAAATCTCTTTATATTGGTATATATAATTTTTTATGTATTCCAACACATTTTTTATACATATAGACTTTTAAATGGTATGCATTTCTAAGATAATGATTAGTTTTTAAGGTTAAATAAAATTTGTTTATCTATTTATTTGTTGGTATGTGACTATATATTTTTTAAGGCTATTACTATTTATTTCTACATGTATAAAATATTCAGTTAAAAAAAAACATATAGAGGATGATTTGTTATGTATAATATAATTTAGACACCAACACAATAAATGGAGAGTCAAAGTTCCAATTGGGGTTCTAATTTTATATCGATTCAAATATTTTCTATTTGTATATTTTGTTCTTATTTGTTCAACAAAAAATTTAATCAACCCAACCTGACTCATAACATGTGTCCTAGGAGACATTAAGGCAAGCTATATGTACATAGGGGTAAAGTTAAAAAGAACAAAAAAATCATCATTTAATGTTATGAATAAATATTAAACCTGTAAGGCTTATATGGATTAAAAAGGACTCGAAGGTCACCACTCATTCTTGATCGGCTTATGTGGGATATGTTAATCCAATCTAAATTCACTTGTACTATGAACAGATAAAAATATGTATTCAACAATTCAAATATCTAATAGTCAATGTCTAGGGATAGGAGTTGATAACATGTCTTATAATCTATGTTAAGTTCTCAAAATAAATTATAGTTTACACATCACATATTAAATAAAAAAAAACACAATGAATGAAAAAAATATATAATCATTAATTCAAATACTTGATAGTCAATGTAAAAGGATATGAGCTGAAAACGAGTCATTTTATCCTGGCTTGAGTTCTCCAATAAAAAAAATTCATACATGACATAATAAACAAAGAAAAAACAAATTTCTAAATTGAGGCTTAACAAGACTAAAAGATTGATGTTTTCTCTTAAATGCAAAAGTGTCAAAGTAAATAATCCAGTAAAATCAGGGTCGAACCACAGAAAAGTTAACTATATAAATTACAAATAATAATAATAATAAGTTAAAGAGGACAAATTAGTGTAAAGATTAAATAATGATAAAAACAAATGTTATGGTTAGAAAATACACTAATGGTATTAAAAATAAATATAATATAAACTCTTTTTATTACTCAACTGAAAATCACACACAAAGAAGGTTCAAATCGGATGATTTGTCATTAATAACTTATTATAAATTGTTAGCATAATCATATTAATTATCTTATTTAAGTAATACAAAACTTTTAAATATTATCAAGAATTTATAATGTTAACTTATATTAACAATAAATCAAGTTCATTGAGTATAAAAAGAGTTTATGATGTTAACTTATGTTTAATAATCAAGATTAAACAAATACTTGGCATTTGTTTTTGATTTTCAGTTAAGTAATAAAAAGAGTTTATATTATATTTATTTTTAATACAATTAATGGATCCTCTAACCTTAACATTTATTTTTATCATTATTTAATCTTTACACTAATCTGCCCTCTTTAACTTATTATTATTATTATTATTATTATTCATAACACAAGTGTAGGTTATACCATACAATTAGTTATAAAAAAACCAAATATTTGTTATACCAAATGTTATATAACACAAATCTAGATTAACTATTTAACAAGTAAGATATTAAGAATTAATAACATAAAAATAATAAGACATGTTAATAGAAAGTTATTTAGGATATAAACATTGAAATCCATATTAAGTTTATATTAAATTTATCTTAACAATGTTAATGAAACATTTTCACCTTAATAAAATAAACTTATCTAAACATAATAAAGAAAAAAAAAACATAAATAAACAAGAGGATAACATGATTATATAAGTATAGTAAATAAAATGAAAAACATAAACAAAAAATTAATAACACTATAATATAAAATAAAACTTGAACATTAGAAAAATATAAAGAAGAAATAAAAAATATGATCTTAATCTGAAAACTAAAATGTCTAAATTTATAACAAATACCTTCTTTTATAAACTAAAATTTAAAATTATTGACTTGATATTTAATTATTAAGTGGATGATCACCTATTAACTTGGTGATAACTCTTATTTTTTTTATCTAAACAAAATGTCATTATTAATATCAAAATTTAAACAGATAATCTATATGAAAATTTTGAATATTTACCTTAAATTTTTAATTAAAAAAATAAGCTCATTTAAACTAACATAGAATAGTATCTTAGCTTCCTGTAAATTTAAAAAAAAAATATGCTAAAATTTACACACCAAACAAGGACAAAGTGTCACCTTCATAAAAAAATGTGGCAGGGTAAAGGAATTTTCAAAAGAAGAATTTCTTGGATTTTGCAACATTTTTCCTCTCTTTTTTCAATTTAACATCCACTTTTCCTTTATCCTTTTGCGTCATTTTCCACCCCGCGTGGATTGGTAATGCTGTGAAGCTGTTTTTACCCTAGCTACACTTAAAAATCTGTTTGATAAAGCAAAAACTCATGTAAGAGCCCACCGAAAATTGTGGTCTAGACCCAAGTTTTGCAAAAGCAAGAAAATCTGCGGGCACGTTGTGGAGAGGCTAGAGAGCAAAATGGTGTCATTTGTGACCTGTAGAGTTGAACTAGTGGAAATACCAATTTTAACCCAACAATTTGAGCCCGGGACATGTATTAATCATAGCGATAACAGATCAATAGAGTGACCTGATGCCTGACCCAAACCAGGCTGAACTTTTGAATCAAAATGAATAATAATAATTATTATTCAGTAAAAGCTGGGTAACATGATAGGTTAGCTAACGACATATAACAAACTAACTCTAAATTGATATTTTTATTTTTATTTAAAACTATATCATTTTGAAATAAACCCAAATTGACTTGCCGAGCTGTCATACCCAAAGCCAAATCTTATAGCTATTGTATTTCCTCTACGGTCAAGTTTGTTTGTAGTTGATGAAATCAAATTTCAGTCTCATCTTGGAACAAAACTTAGTTTTGTTCGCAGCTATTTACATGCTTTATTTTCCTTCGCAAAGTCTATTTTAGTTTGTGATTTAATTCTGATAACCTTTTTCTTTACAAACAAATTCAGTCTGTACCTTTTGATTAGAGACATGGGAAGACATGAAATTTGTTCATGGAAATCCCTGGGAGATTTATAGAATCCAGAGCTTTTATTTTAATCCCTCATTATCCAAATGTAATTTACTTCGACTCTCATATGTGTGGAGCTATGTTGTAACCTCAAGATCTTGTTGAACAATGGTTAAAACAAAACCGTGCCAATTTATTTGCTCTTGACAAGTTTATTGTAATTAATTAAGGACTAACTAAATCATAAAAATGTGAAACCAAAAAATTCAATGCTAATTTAGAAAACTAAATAGAGAAGCCTCTTTCATTCCTTGAGCATCAGGTTTGGAAGTGAAAAATCTATTTAAGAATGAATGTTTCTGCTAAATTTATAGCATTTGGAGTATAGAATTGTTGTGATTACGGGTCCGTGACTTGGGTTTATTCTTGAGATTGAGAAGTGACGGCATTTTCACGGCACATTAAATTTGTATTTTGAACATCTGAGAAGAGGAGGCAAATAAACATACCGAGGCAAATAAACATACCTGCTCAGTACTTAATTCTTTCATTTACGTCGATTCCTGTAGTGCCTACACAATTTGGAGTCAGTAACTTGGTCCTTGGTCTTCTGTAGACAATTTTCCATTGAAGAGCTAAAAAATGGAACTTAACCATTACCAGCCAAGCCAGTTAAGTGAGAAACGACGTCTTCAAGGCAAGAAAGGTGACTCAAGAACTTGTCATGAAGTTCAGAGGATTCGAAGTGATTTTCCTGCCACTGGGAAATGCCACCACCAATTAACTTCAGACCATTCTGGAGTAATTCCATTCCCCTGCTGATTCCATCAGGGAGTTTCCGTCTCTTTTTTGACACAATGTCAACATTAATCTCCATACTTTCACACTCCGTAGCATCTATATGTATCCTTGAGACCTTCTGAACCATTTCTTTTAGTGTCATACCTTCCCTCACAAGCAATTCAAGCTGCTCCATGCTAGGCGTAGTGTTAAGAAGAGCTGTTTCCTTCTCCAGAAATGCCTTCAAATCGGACATAAACCTCTTCTCGCTTGCTTCATTTCCTGACATCAGATCATAAGAAAGCGATGCATTTTGTGGCACAAATCTCCATAGCTGATTGCAAGAAGTACGAGCAGCAAAATATCCAAATGCTTCGATTGCAAGATGAACAAGTGCCCAATGCCGCTCCCTGAATAGCATGTGGTACAACTCCCACACAGCAGAGCTTTTTGCACAATCATCACTCTCTGTCATCTCCATGTCTCCAAGTCCTCCCATAAAAAGAGCAAGATATGGTTTGCACTGATACAATTGGGTACTTGATGCTGCTGGCGCTGAAACAAACAGGGTTTGAAGTTCCAATATGACTCCCTCCATCTCATCAGATTTGTATAGATGCTTCATATTTGAGACAATCCCCAACGTTCCACTCAAAAGCTTATAATAGTGTTCCTTCCTTATTTTTTCCACAGGGTTTCTGAAGTTACGAATTATAGCAACTAAAAACTTCAGGGTCTTCATGTCAACATCAGATATGCTAACCTGCCTACAAAACATACAACTTTTACCATTATTCCTATATAAAAAAAATAGGGATAAGGATAAATCGGTTTAGGAATTCTCCCACACATCTATGATTTTAAACTAACGGGTCATTCATATAAGTTTGATACCGTTGGCAAGGTCATGGTAACAACAACATAAAACAAGTTTTGAAGATAAAAGAAAGAACCAAGCATTTAAAGAGTGAGAGAAGCACTGCATGTGAAAACTACTCAAAAGCTATGATGTTGGAGGCAATGCATAAGCTTGGTAGTTTGGTCAGATTTGCTAAATGCAAACGAAAGAATTTCTTTTCCATTTTCTTGGAATAGCTCGTACATTGTATGTAAATAAAAGAAACTGGTTACTCACTGTGCCCGCAGGGAAGCAGATAGAGCATGAACTGGAATCCCAAATGCACCAGAACTACATGTAGTCAACATTTTATCATCAAAACTCCCTATGAAACCAAAATAGTCTGTAATGATCTTCTCTTTTGCAGTACTTCTGATGCTATCGGATAGTGAATTTAGAGGAAACCCTTCCAAGAGCAATGCTACGTACATAACTGACAATTGAGATCTTCCATCACCAACTACAGAGCTGTAAACACGGTCTGCCATAGGTGTTGTACCATTAGCAAGCAAGCAAATTATTCTTGCTACTTTCCTCAGAGGAGAACCTGGAACAAGAAATGACTCTGGAGACTCCAGGAGCTTCAGTAATGAGCAAAGTTTATCAATAATGCTATTCACCATGTCCATTTCACCATAACGCATGAAAAAGCACCAAAGTTCCATTACAATCTCCCGGCAAAGAAAATGTGGATGGAAAAGATTCTCAAGCAGGAAAGCCTCTAATTCTTCCCAGGCAAAACTTGAAGACACCACAATCATGAAGGTTTTTAGTGCATGCAAAAGAGCAGAAAACATAGGCTGCCAAACCAATGCCTGTGCTTTCCCTGAACCATATGGCACAGGAATCTGCAAATCAAGAACGAAAGAGTATACATCTTCATAAACAAGCATATCCAGAAACCATCTAAATTTTCTAGTGATCTTGATCTTTATGTCTTCTTCAAGAACCCTGGAGTGTCTCAACAAATCATGAAACAATGCAACCCTGCCAAGCAACAATAATCTTGCTTCAGACATAACTTCACAGCTCACAGAAAAGATTTCAACCATCGAAGTCATACGAGAAAAAATACTTGAACCTTCATGCATAGAATTTGAGCAGGACTCGTCATTGAACAACCAGTCCAGAAGTTCAAACTTGTGCTCCTGTTTCACTTCAGTTGAACTGAGTAAAGAATTCAGCAAATCCATTGATGTCTTCTCCAAAAGTTCTGAAAACACTTCACTAGCAGTGTTCAAAAGTTTTTCATAGCTCAGTAAAACTTTAAAGGTTGAGATCATTAGGACACAGAGGGTCACCTCCTTGGACACCAAATATGCTTGGCATGGATAGAGGGAAGATATTTTCACTACAGTGGTAAGGTAAAACTTGGATGGAAGAAATGCCCTTCTGGCTTCAGTTAAAGAAATGGTTTCCTTCAGTGAAGAAGACCAAGCCTCGGCTGCACACCTAAGAGGATCATTCACCAGTGAAATTAGGGTTACAATAATATCCTGAACGCTTAACATCTCTTTTGACACCCTCTTCCCTTGCTGAAGCAAGGTAACCACACCTTTCCATGACACATTGAGAATGGTTACCAGACTTCCACCTTCATTTCCTGCAAGGATCCCCAGTTCACACAATTTCTCTGTTGTAAGTTTTGTTACGTTTGTAACATGATTCATTATATTGGCTCTTTCTGAATCTATATTGTTTTCATCCTTCTCAGGTCTTGAATCAAAAAGATCCCAATTCACAGCATCAAAATACCCTTTGCATAGTCTCATTACAGTATCAATCACAGTCTGTGCAGCCTTTAGTATTTCTGAGCCAAATGAGCTGATTGTCTGCTTAGAGAAAGGAAACAGAACATTCTTAGAAAGAGATGGTAACCAAGTTCTCCAAGCATGCAATTAACATCATGAAGAGGATAAGAAATTTCACCTGAAAAGACAAAATCAAGTTAAACTTCACTTAAAATGCAATCTAAATGATCCACCCGATCATAGCCCTGGTACAATCATTATGCAGTCGTGGATATGTACTTAAATGTTTTCAAGTTATAGAGTACAATTATGTTTCATTGTTGTAGACAGTCATGGACGTCACCAAGGCCATGCATGGGAGAACTTAATCGGAACCACGGAGTGGAGTGGGAAGAAGGAGATGAAAAATACTCCATGATATGATCACGTACATGTTTTAAACTCATAGCTTCCCATTTTAATGGTTTTAGGATGTCCCTAAAGATCTTCATCAAAAGATACAGAAGTATTAAAGATGTTCAATAGTATGATTTCCTATAAGCTTGCCAACAAATAATCTACCATTGACTATCGCCGCAAGTATAACTGTTGTATGTAAAAACTGTTTCCAACAATATCGGAAAAGGGGATTTCAAGCAAGCAGCCTGATCTTTACCAAGTCACAAACTATTCAATGATATAAAAGCATGGGAAAAAAAGGAAGCAAAAGACCTGGTACCTTAAACTCTGATACTACGTCTTTTATCAAATTTAGCTGTTCCAAAATGAATCTCTCAACAATAGCTGCTGATCCATTGTCAATAAAAACAGGGTGTCCTGTCAAAGCAACCGTACTGGCAGAAGAGAGACTCAAAAAATCTAAAAGAAGCTGCAAAAGATAACTTTATCATGTCAAAAAACAAAAGCAACAACCACCGCACATTATTGTGAAATAGATGATAATAATCATGGAAAATTTTGTTAAGAATTTCAAATTTCAGCTTAAAAAGGCCCTCATTTTACAGAAACGTAAACTCCACATTTATTCATGACAACGTAGGTGGCCGAATTTCTTGTCACGAAGAGAGGATGTTTATCTTTGGAGAACTTGTAAAAACATCGCACGCTGTCAAGGGATGTTACCTAACACAACGCAAATTAAGTACTTAAAAACAATATGTATAGACGATGCAGAAAGTACCTGAAAGAATAGCTTGGAATGTTCTTCTTCTTGAGATTCCTCAGTTGACATAGCAGTCATCTTCAGATGTTTTCCGCACCACCCACTTGCCTAATGCACACACAGTCTCAATAAGGTCAAGAACTGACATACCACTAAACAGAACCATGCATGAATATCAACAAACTGAAGACAGCTAAAGTGGAATTCTACCTTTGTCCCAAGAACGAGAAACTGTACTAAACATCCAGACAATCCTGAATCTACATATTTCGCAGCCACACTCAAAATAGACATGTTTAAGAAGCACTGAGATATATCCAAGCAAGTGAAGTCTTCCCAAAATGTCCAGCTTGTTGTTAAGGCCAAAAAAAAAAATAGAAACCTCAATAACAGCATCAAACAGCATATAAAACAGAATCAGACATGTAACATAAGCATCCAAATGTAGAATGGAGGATACTGTGAGACATTCGATAACAGGAGCCAAATCAGATTTCTCCAGTAAATCAAAATCCCGAAGCTTATCAAACAGTTCGATCCGGCTCTCAACAACCTGTATTAAATTCCGAAACCTCTCGATTATCAAAAAGCAAGTAAATCAATGAGATAAATCATTTCGTTATTGTTTTTCAGAGATCTAATTTCGATTTTGTAATCAAGCAGACAGAAATTTGTTCGAAATAGTAGAGTACGAATTTCTCAGAAAAATAAAATCTAAATCCAAACCTAACATTGAAGGAGGGAAATAAAGAAATTGAAGGAGCTTACATCTGAAGATTTGATGGCTTGAAGGAGATTCTGCAGCTCCTTGCTGGAGCTTTTTCTCTCCATTTTTCGTTTTCTTTGTTTCTGTGTTTGTGTTTGGTTATCTGGTTTGAATTTTTATTTTATTTTATTTTGTGGTGGTGATTGTATTCTGCTTACGCTTTCCCGCCTTCACTGAAAATTAAAGAGGGAAAGCTAGGACTGGAATTACATTTGAGTCCTTTTTTCTGTCTTTTCGCCTTATTAACCTCAGGGGCAAACTTTAAATTTACCATCCAATTACTGAAATGGGTATAAAAATAATTAATTTAATCCTTTGTATATTGTGTTCAAGTCATAGAAATATCTAATTAATTAAGTATGATTTATGGGAAGTGATAAATAAAAATAAATCATTTATGTTACATTATTTAATTTTCATTTGTTTTATAAATAGAATAATTATTTTTTTCTATTATTTTTTTCAATCAAGTATTTTATTTTATTCAAGAGTTTCATAATCAATTGTTTTAATATCATCATTAAGAAATAATTATTTATGTAGTAATATATTTGTTAATTCCATAAATAAAATTACTATTTTATTTTACCCATTTATAATTAATAAATTTAAATACCTAATTAATATTATTTAATTCTGAATCTAGGTGACTTATTTTAATTTCAATTTAATATACATACATGTATATATAATTATTATTGAAGATAAATAAATAAAAACTGAGTGACCAAAAGAGTAAAGGGTACTGTTTTAAAATTTAAGGGGAAATAGCTTGGAAATTAAGAATGTTGAGATAAGTTTTGTCAAGTGAAACATCACATAGACTTACCCTGGAAGGAGGAAAATAATTATGAAATGAGACATTTTTATCCTTACCCTTCGTGCACACGAAACGATTTCGTAAGTAAATATACACTTTACATGAAAAAGTTTTTAGACTAAATATTATTACCATTGCTAAATACATTTTTCTGAAACACTGATTGGATACAGCTGGAGGCTGTAGCCATTCGCTTTCTGTGAAAATATTCCAACTCATTCTTGCTTCTTATTCTTTTTATCAATGTCATTCAGGTGTTTATGTCGCGGCCAATTGTTATATACGTGCAAGTGGTACATCGATAGTTTATGCTTTGTAAATTATTTTTTATTTTAAAAAAATTTAAATTAATATTTTTTAGATATTTTTAAATAATTTTGATGTATTAATCTCAAGAAAAAATCTAGCAAACATTTTTAGTTTCATGTATTTTTAATTAAATAATAATATTAAAAAATATCATGCATTGCATTACCAAATATATATCAAATTTGGAATATCAATATTGAAACAAGATAATTTTTAATAATAAAATTATGACTTTAAAGATAATTTCTTTTTAATTTGTTATGGTGTATTAAATTAACTCAAGTTTATAAATAAATTTTTTATGATTATTAGCACTATTTTAATTATAAAGCTTGAAAATATTATAAATTGGTATAACATCAAATTATCAAATCAAGACTTTAAACATGACGTATCAATTCTTTCAATCCTGACATTTCTTTTCGGTTGTGTATTTGTTGACTTTTCTTTTCTTTTCTTTTGTGTTCGCCTGTTATTTTAGCTAATGCAATTAATATTCTGCTAACAAGTAACAACACATGCGGGAGAGGAGTGTATAGCTAGGCCAGTACTGCAACTTCATGGATTGTAGCTACTGATTTTAACAGATTAGGGTTTACTGCACTGGTGGAGGCAGGGGGGCTGGCAGTGCCCGGCGATATTTTTTCCAGTTTTTTTTATAAAATAACTGAAATTTTAATTTTAAAAAAATAATTCTTTTAATTTGGCCATTTTTTTTTTTTTTACTCTATCCTTGGCTTACTGTATCCAGGGCGGAACCAGGGGAGGGCAAGCAGCGGCCCTGCAAAATATTTTAAATATTTTAATATTTTTTAATTTAAATAAATAAATTTTTTAATAATATATATTATTATATTAATTTTAGCCTCCCC
>NW_011500094.1:264363-270243 GCF_000495115.2 Populus euphratica
ATTCTCCCACTTGAAGACTTTGATGAGTTAATCAAGTCTTCACACTTGATTATCTGTGATTCTTTTTCTATCCTTTCTATACTTGTCATCTTCATACTGTTTACGTTTCTGTTAGGCCGTAAGAGGATCTGCACCATATATACTCATCAATGTTGACCTGTTTCGTCAAAGCATCTGCTGGGTTTTCCTTTGTGTGAATCTTCTGAAAATCCACACTTCCATCTTCCACCACTTCATGAATAAAGTGATACTGAACATCTATGTGTTTTGTTCTTGAATGAAATGCTGGATTCCTTGCAATATGCAAGGCACTTTGACTATCACAATACAAAAGAATATTCTCTTGTTTGTGCCCGAGCTCCTCCATAAGTTTCTTCGTCCATATTGCTTCTTTACAAGCTTGTGTAGCTGCCATGTACTCAGCTTCTGTTGTGGACAAAGCTACAACAGTCTGAAGTTTAGAAACCCAGCTCACAACTCCTCTTGCAATTATGAACACATAGCTTGTAGTGGATTTTCTTTTCTCAAGGTCACCAGTAAAATCTGAGTCAACATAACATTTGATCGTAAATTCTAATCCTCCATAACATAATGCAACATCTGAGGTATCCTTGATGTATCTCAAGATCCTCTTAATAGTATTCCAATGCTCTCTACCAGGATTTGCCATGTATCGACTAGTTGCTCCCACTACTTGTGCAATGTCTGGTCTTGTACATATCATGGCAAACATTAAACTTCCCACTGCTGATGCATACGGTACTCAAGACATCTCCATCCTCTCTGTTTCATTGCTAGGAGACATACTTGAGGATAATTTGAAATTAATAGGAAGTGGGGTGGAAATTGGCTTGCAATCTTGCATGTTGAAACGTCGCAAGATTTTCTTCAAATAATTCTTCTAAGAAAGCCAAATCTTCCTCTTACTTCTGTCTCGGTAAATTTGCATCCCTAGAATCTTGTTTGCTGGTCCTAAGTCCTTCATATCAAACTCCCTAGCCAACTGTGCCTTCAATTCTTGGACTCGATCTTTGTTGGGGCCTATCACCAACATGTCATCCACGTACAACAACAAAATGATGAAAACTTCTTCAAACCTCTTGTAATACGTATAATGGTCTGAACTGAGTCTGTTGTACCCAAGGCTAATTATGAAGGAATCAAATCTTTTGGACCAACACCTCGGTGCCTGCTTGAGACCGTATAGAAATTTGTTCAACCTGCAAACCAAGTTCTCCTTGCCTATTTTAGCAAAACCCTCTGGTTGGAGCATATAAATTTCTTCTTCAAGTTCTCCATGAAGAAATGCAGTTTTCACGTCTAACTGCTCCAAATGAAGATCAAATATAGCACACATTGCTAAGACTACTCTGATTGTCGTAAATCGTACCACCGGAGAAAATATCTCATTGAAGTTTATTCCTTCTTTCTGAGCATATCCTTTCACCACCAATCTTGCACGATACTGCTCCACTTGATCATTGCCATCACGTTTTATCTTGTAAACCCATTTGTTGCCAATGGCCTTTCTTCCTTGTGGTAGTGGAACAAGATCCCAAGTATTATTCTTGTGCAGAGCTTCAACCTCCTCTTGCATTGCTGTCATCCACATAGATACATCTGTGCTTTTGATAGCCTTATAGAAAGTTGATGGCTCTCCATCCTCTGTTAGAAGACAATATGCAATGTTACTTTCAGTAATATATTTTGAGTGTCAAGCCGGTGGTCTTCTTTCACGAGTCGACCGCCGAACTTCAGGAGTTTCAGACTCTATTTGTTCTTGCTCTTCATGCTCTGGTACAGCTTTAGAAGAAGCATGATTTTGAGTATTTTCCACATGGACTGCTGTAGTCTCCTTTAGAATGCTATTATGCTCTTCCATTTGTATTTTACCTTCTGCAAATATGACATATCTGCTGATAATTACCTTATGGGCAATGGGATCCCACAAGCGATACCTCTTCACTCCATCAGCATATCCCAAGAATACACATTTTCTGGATTTTGAATCCATCTTGCTAACTTCTTGTGTATTGTACATCACGTACACATGACTTCCAAATATATGCAATCGAGAATAATCAGCTAGTTTTCCGGTCCACATCTCCATCGGTGTCTTTAGCTCAATTGCAGTTGATGGAGATCGATTTATCACATAACAGGCGGTATTGACTGCTTCTGCCCAGCATGACTTTCCTAGACCTGCAGCCTTCAACATTGCTCTTGTTCTTTCTAATAAAGTCCTGTTCATCCGCTCTGCCACTCCATTTTGCTGTGGAGTGTATGCCATTGTGAACTACCTTTTGATACCTTCATGTTGATAGAAGTTATCAAATTCATCACTGATATATTCTCCTTCATTGTCAGTCCTCAAACACTTGATCTTCTTTTCAGATTCAAGTTCCACCCGCGCTTTGAAAGTTTTAAAGACTATAAGCACATCTGCCTTTCTTCTAATTGGATACACCCAACATCTTCTAGAGAAGTCATCTATGAATGATACAAAGTATCTTGCTCCTCCCAAGGATACAACTGGTGCTTGCCAAACATCAGAGTGAATCAGGTCTAAGATGCATTTGCTCTTAGTTGTTGATGTGCCAAACTTCAACCTGTGCTGTTTACTTGTAACACAGTGCTCACAAAAAGGTAAAGTAACCTTTGTAAGCCCAGGGAGTAACTTCTGATCAGAGAGAACCTTTAAACCTTTCTCTAACATGTGACCTAGTTTTTGATACCACATCATCGTCTTCTCTTCTGCAGGACTAGCTGATGCAATTGACGCTTCTGCCTCATGATGTGTTTCTCCCATTAATGCAAATATATTTGCAACTGTCTTTCTTGCCCTTAAAACCACCAGCGCTCCTTTGATGATTTTTATGATTCCATTGTCTGTTTGGATCTTACAGCCAAGACTATCAAATTGTCCTATGAACAAAAGATTCTTCTTTAAGTCTTTCACATATCGCACTTCTGAAATAGTACGAATTAAGCCATCATACATCTTCAATTTGATGGTGCCAATGCCAACAATCTCTAAAGCATGATTATCACCCATAAACACTTTGCCTCCACAGATAGGTTTATACGTATGGAACCAATCTCGATGAGGAGTCATATGCCATGTTGCTCCTGAATCCATTAGCCAGACCTCAGTAAGCTCTTCTGTATCTGTAGAGATTGTCGCTGCTTCACTATATAAAACATCTCCATCTTCTGAGGTGCTCGCAACACACCCTTGAGATTTTGATGACTCTACAGTATTCTCTATACCCTTTTTAAACCAACAATCCTTTTTGAAGTGCCCCTTTTTGCCACAGTTATAGCATTTCACAGTCTTCTTACTTCTTGATTTGGACCTCCCCTGCCTTTGACTCCCACTGGAGCCACGCACTGTTGATCTTCCTCTTGACACCAACAACGCCTCTGCTTGGTTTGAACTGTTTCTGTCTCCTTTGTTTTTGCACCTATTTTCTTCTTCCAAGATAGCGGCTGCAACATCATCGAAAACTAAATAGTTTGAGAGGATATTATTGGTCAAGTTGATAATATGCTGATCATACGAATCAGGAAGACGTTGAAGTAGAAGCTCTGCACGTTCATTTTCCTCTATTTGATGATCCAACGTAGTGAGTTGTGAAAATAGAGTTCTTATTGTGTTGATGTGGTCAGTCACCGACGTGGTTTCTGCCATTCGAAGGGTATAAAGTCTCCACTTTAAGAAAATCTTATTGTGCAAAGACTTGGACTCGTATAACTTTGATAGAGTCTCTCATATCTCCTTAGCTGTTTTCTTCTCCGCCACACTTGATAATACTTCATCGGCTAATGCTAAATGTATGTTAGCAATAACATTGTCATCCATCTCATTCCATTTTGCATCATTAGTGATCTTCGCGGGTCGATCCCCAATTGCTGCCAAGCAATTGTCTTTCCTTAAGATTGCCTTGATTCTCATTTTTCACAGTGAGAAATTGCTCCCATTAAATCTCTCAATCTCGTACTTTGCTGCCATTGTATTCACCGAGATCTATTCAGCTATCACTGTTTCACAGGTCTGTAATGTATATAGAAATAGTATCGTGTGAATAATACTTCACTAAGTAAGTTCTCAGGAAAGATTGGAGGGGTCACAAACGGTCCCGCTTAAAACCCAATCTCCTTAGACAGAACTTCCTAGACTGTATTTAATCACCGCACTGACTTTCTATATACGCCAACAGTAACATATATGAACAGTACCGTATAGATGAATAGTGTTGTATAGGTGAATAGTACGTATATATGAATAACTTTGTGTATTAACAACATCAACCAAAAGGCTCTAATACCACTGTTAAAATGCTGGCATGCAAACCCGACAAGATAAAAGACAAGAGACATGATAAAATGAGAAATGAAACACACAAGAATTTACGTGGTTCACCCAATTGGGCTACGTCCACAGACAAGTATAGAAGGATTTTACTAAGTAATGTGAGAAATATAAGCTCTCTGGAATAATAGGAGAACAACTAAGAATCTCTCTATTATTAGGAGAAAACACCTCACTTACTGTATCACAAATACCTCATAATTTTATGGGATTACTCTCTCTTCACTCTCTTCTTCTTCTCTCTATTTTGGTGTGCATATAGGCTTGAATGCATTGCCTATTTATAGGCAAGAGTGAGGGTATAATAGTCATAAATTTAGGAGGAATATATGCCTAACAACTCATCCTCCACTCATACTCAGCGGCCCTGCAAAATATTTTAAATATTTTAATATTTTTTAATTTAAATAAATAAATTTTTTAATAATATATATTATTATATTAATTTTAGCCTCCCCTGTGAAATGTGCCTGTCTCCCCCTGACTTTATCCATGGCCAGTCACCCCTGACTGTATCCATGGCCAGTCATCTTATCTCTGATCTTTTTTACGTCTAACTATCATTCATTTGCTCCCATCATGCAAATTTAGGAAATTGCAAATACGAGGTCGAAACGCTATATAGTGCCTCTTTGGCTGGTCACGAGATTAAACTCTAGGATTATATTCGGTTGCACAGCCAGAATTTTTTAAATAAAAAGTAAATTAATAATAAATATTTGATATTGTATTATATAAACATGCATTATAAAAAAATCAATTTAAAATATATATACTAACTTAAAAATATTTTTAAAATGAAAAAAAATTACATAATAATTATTTTAGTTTTTAGTTTTTATACTTAAAAATTGCTTCATAATAATTTTATTATTAATCTCCTTAAAAATATCTTTCTCAAAATAGCTCAAACCATATAAGAAATAGGTTGCAAGAAAAAGATTTTGTAGTGATTTTAATAGAATGCATGCAAGAAAATCCAAACATGGATGATTTTCCACTAAACATGCATTTTCTTTATTTTGACGTGAATACACAAAGAATTCGTGTGTGTGTGTGTGTGTGTATTATATATATATATATATTAAATCCCCTTCCATTCATGGGAATTTGTAACTTCTAATTTACGCTTGTACACATAAACATGATTATAAAAAGTTAAGGGGCAGTTGCCCTCTTATGCCCTAGTGTGGCTCCGCCCCTAATTATATTGATGGGATCATGATAAACATATATTTCATCACCGTTTGTAATCAAACAAGCCAATAAGTTAGAGGATATAAATTAATAAGTTATCACAACCAGCTTTTATATTAAGCAAGCGCTTCCATTGCATTATAATGTTACACACACGCTATTACAGTCATTTATTGCTACTATATATACATGCAGCATGCAAGCCTTATATGCATACACATATATCTGCATGGTTCTTTTTTAATTATCCAGTGCTAAAACGTTCATTTCTAAAGGGAAGAAGCCCAAACACGAGACATGGCTAGTAGGCA
>NW_011500094.1:270268-292038 GCF_000495115.2 Populus euphratica
AAACACGAGAAATGGCTAGTAGGCATTAGCCAATAAAAACAGTCACGTATGATGGTGATTTCTTCCTAACGAGAGCTAGGTCAAGGTGAACTCATGGACCACCTCCGCCTGGAGAACCACCAGTGCCAGTGCCACCACAACTGTAACCTTCGCGATAACCTTCTCCAAAACCAGAGCCACTGCTGCCACCTGCACCGCCGCCACCCCACCTCCTCCTCCGTCTCCTCCTCTATAGCTTCCACCACTAGCATCGCTACCGGAGCCACTACCAGAGCCAAATCCATAGCCGGCACCACCTGCACAACTACCATCTCCACCACTTCCTCCTCCTCCACCTCCACCCCCACCACCAACAAGACCACCGACAGAAGTTGACGGTAAGGTAGAATGCGGTACAGAAGTTGGAGGAGGCCCTGCTGATTGGACACAAAGGGCAAAGCTTATAATAAGCATAATTGCTGAGCAAACCAAAAGTGAATGACCCCTGATTTCTAGTCACTCATGTAGGGAACGGTTTAATTTTCCTTGCACTAGTGCATGGTTATGGCAAAGGCAGTAGTTCTATATATATACTCTCTCGAGGGGGAGGCGTAAAGGTCGCGATAAATCGAGCTGTACCGTATACATGCATTGGAAGCGAGTAATTGTAATAAATCTTTTATTGTTGCATCTGTAACCAACACATGTAGCGAAGCACGCATGCAGATGTTGGTCTTACATCATTGCATCATCTAATTTCATTTCGAGTATAAATAACAAGCCCTGGTACTGTCATGTTTTCTGGGCCTGAGGCGTTACACTAGAGATTCGTCTTTTGCACAAAAATAGTAATTAATATTCACAAGGGACTCTAGGTTCTTAATTAGATCTTGACCAAATAAACAGGAATTGGGGCTTTAAGATAGCTTTTAGAATTCGAACCCCTGGACATTTGTAGAACCTTATCTAGAGATGAATATTCTTCCTGTTTTTGCGTGCCTGCATTGAAAGATAACTAGTTAAGCCCATACTAACTACCTGTTCTAGCTGCTGCGGTTTCATCTCCAGGAGATCTTCTTATCTGCTGCTACTGGAGTTTACGCAGTGGAGTACCATTTTGAGCCTTCTGGAGTCGTGGCTGTGCTTTGATTTACATTTTTACTGCATTTTCTTTGATTTTTTTTTTTTGTAGCAATATCCTTATCTTATAACATGACTATTTCCCTAATAAAATAAATCAATTAGCTGTTTAATTTTTTAGCTAATAGTAAGGGGTGTTCGCCACTTAATATAGACATTCTTTACGTCAATAATTTTTTTATCTTTACGTCAATAATTATACAAAGATGTCGAGGCCAATTTTGTCCGTTGATAATTCATGTTTAGTTCAAAGTCTTGCTAGCTTCGTTAGATTTTTATACACTAATCAAAATTAAGAATTTTTTTTTTGGCAAAGAAAAACATGGAAATTAAATAGTCTAACTTTCAACAACCCACTTTACATAGGAGAGGATGAAAAATGATTCTTTTATTTATTCTTATTTAAACTGTAATTTTTTACTGATTGATGATAAAAAAAACTCGGCCCAGCGGTGCTATAAGGTAGCTTGGTTGGCCCATTGACACCAAGAGGCTCGTATATTTACTATTTTAGTGAATTTCATTGTCTTTACCTCGTTCATGAATAATATTATTCAGCTAGAGCTACTAGTGAAAAATGTCACCTTTCATGGTGAGCCACTCCAGATATTTTTTATATATTTTTAAAGATGTGCTATATATTCTCAGATTTAGCAAAAAAAAGAAGGAAAATAATTCATCTCAACAATACTATAAAAAAAAAAGAGGCATTACGCTTATAGCATCTCTCCATTACACTAGGGGACCTGTCCACCATAGAATAAATAGATCTCTTCTCTAAAAAACACAATTCTCATCTACTTAATTTTTTATTTGCTTTGTTTGCCATTTGACAGGAACCGAACTCAAAAACTAGTGTTTTTTATTCCACTAAAAACTTTTTATACAGATATAACTCAGGTTTTGAACTTAATCGGGAAAAATCCACTTTTATATCAAGTTTTTCTACTATTTTATCAACAAAAAGTATAAAGAACACAAAAAATATCAAAGATTTGAGAGGTTACAAAAAAAAAGAAGGTTTCTTGATCTAATCCAAGCAAGTACAGAAGGCTTATTTTTTTATTTTTAAAAAACCAATTCAATTAAACTGATAAATATAGATTTATAATATAATTTATATTATTTTTAATAACATATTTGTGAAAAAATTTTAGATTTAAAATTCACATAAACTCATACTATTTTATATTTAATTTTTATCAAATAAATAAAGATAATAAAATTCGAGCTCATGATTATTTAGTTATTAAAATTTTAATATTATATCAAATAATTCATTCAACCTAAAAATTTAAATATAAATATGTTAAAATGTTTAATTTTGTATCGAGCTTGGCATAGTGTTTCTAATTTTTATTAAAGTCTACCAAGAAAAAAATTTAAGCTTAAATACTAATAAAATTACAGGATACTTCTTAACAGAAGCAACACCATCAGTTGGAGAATTGGGTGCAGCTAGAGGCCTAGAATCTCAACCCATGTATACGCGTTGGACCTGCGTATCACCAGCTCACAATCCATCCACTGCCTGAAGAAGGAGCGTTTTTTTTAATGCTATGTGAAATCAGTCTCCAGCAATGCCTGACTCACGTCAGGCTTGGATCGGGAAGGCTAGGTAAGTTACTTCAACAAACCAAGCTCATTTGATTGGGACAACGTTTCATCACCTCGAAGACCCCCCCTAGGTTTACAGGCTAGCCTTACCATGTCCGAAAATAAAGGTCAGTGCGAAGGAATAATAAATTGCACGTGTTTGGTAAATGCTTATATAAAATAGATAAAAATATAAAATAACCAAATACTCTTATAAAATTGTTTGTTGATATATTGTTTTTTATGTGGGATTTCTGATGGTTTCATCCTTATATCTTTCTCTAGAAAACACTTTGTTTCAAGAAAATCTTATAAGTTAAAATTTTCTAAAATATAAACATGTTTTAGTAAAAACATGTTGGGTTCGGTGCTAGCTAAATATAATTATAATTATGTTTAATAATGTATCAAGACTCAAGCATATTAAGCTTAATAATGTATTTAATTTAGGCACGTTAAGCAAACATTAGCTAAATTCAAAAAATAATTAAGTATAATTATAATTTTTAAATTTTACCTGATATCGATTTGATATAATAATTAAGTTTAAAAAAAAATTCTAATGCAACACTTTCCTAGCATTTTCAAGTATTCTTAGTCTTAGTGTTTAGTCATTTCACTCTTTCATCCATATGTACATGTTAAATAATAACAAATTATTAAACTACATCTTATATGTTTGGCAAAATGCAGGCTTTTATTGCTAAAGATGAAAATAAAAATTATGATGAGTTCCTTATAATAAAATCATTCAGATCCCCTTATTTCGTGTTTAGATTATTCCATTGAAGAGGATTTGCGTTCCTATTTTCACACCTTTGCACAACATAAACAAAAACCAGCAATTGAAGTGAGCAATTTGATGGCTTCTTGAAACAGGTATGGCGGATCATAAACTAGTTTGCCCAAAACTGGGAAGATGTAGATAAAAAACTAATTTAGGAAACATGAATTACCCATGTAATTAAATAACAACAAATTAATTAATAAAAAACCTAGAAACCAAAAAAGTCAAAAAGCCACAACAAAGATCCATTGGTGATTTAATAACCATCATACTGTTTTACCTGAAAGAATAAAGCAATGAAGAACAGAAAATTGAAGAGAAACGCGTAACAACAAATGGTTTTGTCATTGTATTACCTATAACCTAGGATCTCTCGGCTCTACACCGTTTAACTCTGCCAGCATCTTGTTAGCATCTCTCTCCTCATTGCATGTTGAGAAGATTTTAAGATTTAAGGAGGAAGCAAAGGCAAATAGGCAGGCTTCAGAGATTGAAAGATTAGGTTTTCTGTTATTCTCTTTATGTTGCAAAAATGGTTTGATAAATTGATAGCTAAAACGATAGCGTTTTATTTCTATATATATAAAAAAATCAGATGAGTTTCATCTGGGTTCACTCGAGCCAGTCAGGTCTCGAGTCGATTGGGTTTGGCTGGGCTAAATTCCTAATTGTTTTTTCTTAAACCTGGCTAGGTTTCAGTTTTGGATTCCGAATCGATTTGTCAAACTAGATTTTAAAACTATAAACCTATCATCATCAATTTTGTAGGTTTTTATATAAAATAATAGATGAATTATTTCTCAATAAATAAATTTAATTAAATAAATATATACTCTACCAACTAAAAACTTACAATATATTACACAAAATCACTATTCATGGAAAATCTCACGAATAAAATTCTACTATTATAAAAGAAAAGAAAAGAAATTATGCTATCGATTTATTACCGATGCTGTCCTTTTAATTCATACACATTTGCTATGTGGAGGTAGGTTGAAGCAATCCTATATAGCATTGAATATGGAACATTGCAAGGTACAGGTTGCGACTTGCGAATGATAATCTGTTGTAAAGTCGCACAAGAAGTAGACATCAAGCATTGAAGTGTTATGTGTGTGGACACAAATGGCCGGTGGCAGCCATGGTCGGGGGCAGCCATGGTTGAAGTCATAGTCAAATGGTAGGTGCCTAACTTGCCCACCATTGTTGAACAATCATCTCCCTCCTCAGCTATAAATAGAAGGTGTATTGATAGCTGAGATAGACCACGAGATAGAGAGAAACACAGAGAGAGAGCTAAGGGTGAGAGTTGAGTTGAGTTGAGAAGTTTTCTCCTCCTCCTTGTTTTGTTGTTTGTATTGCTTTTGAGCTTGATTAATACAAACCAGTAGCTCCGTGGAGTAGGCAAGTTGCCGAACCACGTAAATTTGTGTGTGTTTGAATGTTTGGATCTCCTAACAACTGGTATCAGAGCTTGTTCTTGAAAGTTCTTGAAAAAAAGGGTGTTTGATCCAAACTCAAAAATCAAAGTTCTCAAAACGTGTTTTTGAACATACCACCGTGAAGATCACGACGAGAGGAATCCACTGGTGAAAACCCGACGTCCCGCATGCCTGCACGCGCCACCACCAGTACTGTCCACGCGCACAGACGCGTCGTACGCGCCTCACGCATCTTCCTCGCCGTTTCCTGCAACTCGACTCTGCCACGTCAGCATCCACGTCAGCCGTTCGGCACAGTCAGCAGCCAAAGTCACCTGCCACATCAGCCGTTCGACACGGTCAATAGCCACGTCACCAGCCCCGTCACCGGACACGTCATCAGCCACGTCACCACTGCTACGTCATGCGAAGATCTCTGTGGATCTGCCACGTCAGATTAGGTGGACCCCACATTGCCTACGTGTCTGACACGTCATCTCGCCACATCAGCACAACTGGGTTTTGATCCGGTGTGGCGCAGCGACTATTCCTCCTGCCACGTGGCTTCATCTGCGGCGTCCAGTTATCTCAATTTTTGATTGTTTAAATCGGAGCCATCCGAAGTCCGATTTGGGTGATCTCAGTGTCGTTTCCAGCATTTTTAGCCATTCCGGACACATCTGTAAGGTCAGATTTTTGAGATTCAAATCCAAGAAAGAGTAAAAATGGCTGATGAAATAAAGGCTGCAGGAATTGAAAAATTTGATGGAACTGATTTTGGATATTGGAAAATGCAAATTGAAGATTATCTATATGGGAAGAAACTTCATCTTCCTCTGTTGGGGAGCAAGCCAGAAAACATGTCAGAAGAAGATTGGCAAATACTTGATAGACAAGTCTTGGGCATTATCCGGCTATCATTGTCAAGAAGAGTTGCTCATAATGTTACAAAAGAGAAATCCACAGCAAGATTGATGGAAGCCTTGTCTGGGATGTATGAGAAGCCATCAGCAAATAACAAAGTGCACTTGATGAAGAAGCTGTTCAACCTGAAGATGACAGAAAGCACCTCTGTTACACAGCATCTTAATAATTTCAACACCATCACAAATCAATTGTCATCCGTTGAAATTGAGTTTGATGATGAGATCCGAGCACTTATTTTGCTAGCTTCACTTCCAAGCAGTTGGGAAGGTATGAGAACAGCCGTAAGCAACTCAGCTGGAAAATCCAAATTAAAGTATGATGATATCCGAGACCTGATTTTAGCTGAAGAAGTACGAAGAAAAGACTCGGGTGAAAGCTCAAGTTCAGGTTCAGCTTTCAACATCAACACTCGAGGAAGGAGACAAGACAGAGGCTTATCCAGAGGCAGATCAAAATCCAGGTACAGAAGCAAAAGCAAGTTTGGACCCAGGAAGCAGGTTGAATGTTGGAATTGTGGCAAACCTGACCATTTTATGAGGAGTTGCACAAAACCAAAGAAACCTGAAGCTGATTCTGTAAATGCCACTACAAACGAGGTACAAGATGCTTTGATCCTTGCAGTACATAGTTCTATTGATGATTGGGTTCTTGATTCTGGAGCTTCATTTCACTGTACTCCACACCATGAAATGATGCAAAATTACACTGCTGGAAATTATGGGGTAGTCTATCTGGCCGATGGACAACCATTGGATATTGTGGGTATAGGAGATGTGCAAATCAAGACAATGAATGGATCTATATGGAACTTGCAAAATGTAAGGCATGTTCCTGGACTAAAGAAGAAGCTAATCTCGGTCGGACAACTTGATGATAGTGGTCATTCAATCCTTTTTTGTGGAGGAATGTGGAAGGTATCAAAGGGAGCAATGGTTTTGGCTCGTGGAAAGAAAACCGGCACCCTGTATATGACCACAAGATCAGCAGATATAATTGCCTCTACTGAAACAGATAATCAAGCGCAGCTATGGCATTGTAGACTCGGCCATATGAGTCAAAAGGGGATGAAGATACTTCAGTCAAAGGGAAAGCTGCCAGAATTAAAAAATGTTGATCTAGACATTTGTGAAAGCTGTGTTCTCGGAAAACAGAAGAAGCTCAGTTTCTTAAAGGTTGGCAGGACCTTAAGACCAAGAAAACTAGAACTGGTGCACACAGATTTATGGGGACCAGCTCCAGTAGCATCTCTTGGCGGTTCTCGGTACTATGTCACTTTTATTGATGACTTTAGCAGAAAGGTATGGGTCTACTTTCTGAAAAATAAATCTGATGTGTTTGACACATTCAAGAAATGGAAGGCTATGGTTGAGACTGAATCAGGTTTGAAGCTGAAATGCTTACGATCTGATAATGGAGGAGAATACATTGATGGAGGTTTCAAGGAGTATTGCGCTGTCAACGGTATCAGAATGGAAAAGACAGTTCCAGGCACACCACAACAGAATGGTATTGCTGAACGGATGAACCGGACCATCAATGAACGAGCTAGAAGCATGAGGTTGCATTCTGGGCTACCTCAAACATTCTGGGCTGATGCAGTTCATACTGCAGTTTACTTGATCAACCGTGGACCATCAGTACCTTTGGAGTTCAGACTGCCCGAGGAAGTCTGGAGAGGAAAAGAAGTACAGCTTGCTCACCTAAAAGTCTTTGGGTGTGTTTCCTATGTGCATGTAGACTCTGATGCTCGCAACAAGCTGGATGCCAAATCAAAGAAATGTTTCTTTATTGGCTATGGAGATGAAGAATTTGGATTTCGGTTCTGGGATGATCAAAACAGGAAGATTATCAGAAGCAGGAACGTGATCTTCAACGAGAAAGTTTTGTACAAAGACAAATCAAGTACAGAACTAGAGATAACTGATTCAGATACGAGTCCACAGAAATCTGAATTCATACAATTAGAAAGGCTTCCTGATGTTACCACTCAAGAGTCCATACAAGACAGTTCAAGCACTTCAGTACCCACCACTTCTACACAAGATAGTGCAGAGCCAAGTGAACCAGCTGTTCGCAGGTCTTCAAGGACTATAAAGCCTCCACAACGGTTCACACTTCTACTGAATTATATCTTGCTGACCGATGGTGGTGAACCATTAACTTATGAAGAATCCTTACAAGATGGAAACTCGAGCAAGTGGGAGTTAGCCATGAAGGACGAGATGGAGTCATTGCTGAAGAACAAGACTTGGGAGTTAACCAAACTGCCTGAAGGAAAGAAGGCCTTGCAAAACAAGTGGGTCTACAGAGTAAAGACCGAGCATGACGGAAGCAAACGGTTCAAAGCAAGACTTGTTGTAAAAGGGTTTCAGCAAAAGAAGGGGATCGACTATTCTGAGATATTTTCTCCAGTTGTGAAGCTTACAACAATCAGAGTTGTTCTGAGGATAGTAGCTGCAGAAAATTTACATCTTGAACAATTAGATGTAAAAACAGCATTTCTTCATGGAGAATTGGAGGAAGACATTTACATGCAACAACCAGAGGGGTTTGTAATACCATGAAAGGAGAGTCAAGTTTGCAAACTAAAGAAGAGCCTATATGGTTTGAAGCAAGCTCCAAGACAGTGGTACAAGAAGTTTGATAACTTCATGTGTAGTACGGGATACACAAAATGTCAGGCTGATCATTGTTGCTATGTCAAACATTTTGACAACTCCTATATCATTCTACTGCTATATGTGGATGATATGTTAATTGCAGGTTCCAGCATGGAAGAGATTGACAAGCTAAAACAACAGTTGTCAAAACAGTTTGAAATGAAGGATCTGGGAGCTGCTAAACAAATACTTGGCATGAGAATCATCAGAGACAAAGACAAAGGCATACTAAAGCTTTCACAGGCAGAGTATGTCAAGAAGGTTCTTAGCAGGTTTAGTATGGATAATGCTAAGCCAGTATGTACACCTCTAGGGAATCATTTCAAGCTCAGTAGAGACCAGTCACCAAAAACTGAGCTAGAACGTGGATACATGGACCACATTCCATACGCCTCAGCTATCGGCTCTTTGATGTATGCCATGGTCTGTACTAGACCAGATATTGCCCATGCAGTGGGAGTTGTAAGCCGATATATGAGCAATCCTGGAAAGCAGCATTGGGAGGCAGTGAAATGGATCATGAGGTACTTAAAAGGCTCATCGGAGACATGTCTTATTTTCACAGCTGGCGGTTTGAAACTTGAAGGCTTTGTAGATGCTGATCTAGCAGGAGATGTTGATAGCAGAAAGAGTACTACAGGTTATATATACACTCTAGGAGGCACTGCTGTTTCTTGGAGTTCTACCTTGCAAAAGATAGTTGCTCTTTCAACGACAGAAGCTGAATATGTTGCAGTTTCAGAGTCCGCAAAAGAGATAGTATGGCTACAGAATTTCCTGCAAGAATTGGGCAAAATGCATGGAAAGGGTACTTTGTATAGTGACAGTCAGAATGCAATCTTCCTTGCCAAGAATCCAACATTTCACTCCAGAACAAAGCACATACAGATCAAATATCACTTCATCAGGCAATTGCTCGACGATGAACAACTGTTACTTGAAAAGATCTGTGGAAGCAAGAATCCAGCCGACATGTTAACCAAAGGAGTTACTCTCGATAAACTGAAGCTGTGTAAAGCTTCAGTGGGTCTTGAAGATTAAAAGACAGACCTAACACCATTTGTGTTCAAGTGGGAGATTGTTATGTGTGTGGACACAAATGGCCGGTGGCAGCCATGGTAGGTGGCAGCCATGTTTGGTGGCAGCCATGGTTGAAGTCATAGTCAAATGGTAGGTGCCTAACTTGCCCACCATTGTTGAACAATCATCTCCCTCCTCAGCTATAAATAGAAGATGTATTGATAGCTGAGATAGACCACGAGATAGAGAGAAACACAGAGAGAGAGCTAAGGGTGAGAGTTGAGTTGAGTTGAGAAGTTTTCTCCTCCTCCTTGTTTTGTTGTTTGTATTGCTTTTGAGCTTGATTAATACAAACCAGTAGCTCCGTGGAGTAGGCAAGTTGCCGAACCACGTAAATTTGTGTGTGTTTGAATGTTTGGATCTCCTAACATGAAGACAGTCCATCGAAGCTCTTGATTTTCAATTAGGTCAGCTTTGAACCAAAAGCAGCACTAAACCACGTGGTACACAGATTGGCAAGAAAGGTAATTAATTGCTGCGGAACAAGTTGACAAGCTGGTATTTATAGAGAAAGTTCCCGTTGATTCAGTGGACATGTATGGTCCTGCATTGTGCAGTACATCATGATATGACCTCTTCGCCCTTGTATTGCGTTGACGACAGTCTTCAGTTTGCACGAATTAATTACATGGATATACTAATCCTTCTTGCAAGTGGATTCTACTTTTACATGGATGACTAAAGCAATGCTTTTTTCCTCTAATTCGCTTCAGATTGGAGAGCATAGGTTAGGGCATTATGGGAGTATGAATGCATGTTCATCATGCCCTTACTGCCCTGATCTTGAGATTGATGACGCCTACATGTAGCAGGTAGAAAACTGCATGCAGGTAATGTATGCACAAATTTACCTTGGATTTTATGTCCCTGATGGCATGGGATAAAAACACTAACAAGGACAGAAGTTTTTCACGAGTTGTCCTCACGGGGGATAGATTCAGGTACCCCATAGCATTTTTCGGATTCACATGAGCTACATAATGGATTAACGTGCCTTCTTTGTGGCTTGCTTTCTATATAAATGAAATTGGATTTCAAGCATAACCAAAAAGTATTTTCTATCAGAAAAAAATTAAATATGAAGCAATTCTGTTATTTTTTCATTGTCCTGCTCTCTGTGGTATATATGTTATACGGTGGGGTTGATGGTTGCGATACAGATTACGGTGGATGTCAAGGAAGCAATGGGGTTGGAGGTGCGAGTGGTAGAAATTGTGATGATAATGGTGGGCACTTTGATTGTGGACAAGATCAATGTGGTGGAGGAAATAATGGTGAGTCTAGTAGTGTGGGCGGGGGTGGCAGAGGATCGGGTGGATTTGGAAGTGGTTTTGGTTTTGGAGGTGGCAGCTATGGAGGAGGTGGGCTATGGAGGAGGGGGGCGGGGCAGGTGGAAGTGGTGGAGGAGGTGGCGGAGGTGGAGTTGGAAGCGGCGGTGGGGGTGAATGAGATCAAGGTCAGGGGTGCTCCTAGCTAGGTTGTCAAATAAGTGTTGAATGTAGGACCGGCTTGCTTTAATTTGTTGGTGCCCTTTTCAGTGGCCATAAATCCATGATGTTTCCATTTTGTAATACATAAACCCTTCAATATTGTTGTGTTCATCTAGGAAAAATATCTTTCATTATCTTAGTGTCTGGTAAGTTTGTTTTCAGGTGGTAGGGATGTTGCATTATTGGTCCGTCACAGCATTTATGCATGTAATCACTATCATATGCTAGCTAAATTTCCTGAAAAGTTATCTTCTAGCATATGATAGTGTCTTGAATTGAATAAATATACAAGAATTATGTGAGTGCTAGTGACTTAATTTTTTTTATATATAGTATTCTATGAAAAATATAATTAAGACTTAGCTAGTGTTATTAAAAAAAAATTATAATATAAAAAAATTATTAATCCTAAGCGCTAAACCACCTCAACACATAATCTAAACATTTAATTGATCAATACTTATATAAATAAAATTTTAAAATTTAACTCGAAGTTATTAAATTAAATGATAAATAATTAAATTATAAATTTTATTCCAATCAATATCAGCAACATTAAAAACTAATTTTTTATAAGTGATCTAAATAGATCGCAAGATCCCACACCAAATGGCTTTGCATTGAAATTTCATATAAAACAAATGATTATATTCCTGAAAAAAAGAAAATTAAAACAATCTACCACGTTTGTTATAACCCAATTTTGGCCAAATGGATTTTAATTTAATTTTTACAGGGTTTAAAATGAAAAATTAAAAGATCAGAGATTTATTTCGATGAAAAGTGTGATTTGTCAACTTCTGTAAAAATTAAGGATTACAATGTCCCTTTGTCATTATAGCCTTATCCTCAAGATAATCCTTATCTTCTTCAAGATAATCCTTACCTTCAAGCTAATTCTTACCTTTTTCAAGATAATCCTTATCTACTTCAAGATAATCCTTACCTTGTTCAAGATAATCCTCAAGATAATGATAGTTGTCTGCTTTTGAATTTGATTCGAATTCGAACTTCAAAAAAGAGAATGAGTTTGATTGAAACTTGGTTTCTCACACACAAAGGGACTCTGACACTATAAATACAGATGTCAAAGGTAAAGAAAAGAGGGGAGGATAGACCCGAGAATAGAGAATTAACCTAGAAAAATAGAGCAAAAAAAGGAGAGAGAGAGAGAGGAAGGAAGACGATTAGAGAGAAACCCTAAAAGAAAAAAATCTTAAGAGGAGGCCATTACCAGAAACCTTAACATAAAGAAACATAAAAAAGAAGGGGGCGACGAACTCTATATTAGCCGCCGCCCCTTAATCCTTTTTTCTCCCCAGTCTCCCTCGACTTCGCCTTCAGCAGCCACACACCTAGGTAAGTTTCCTTCCTTCCTTACAAAAATAATTAACTGGTTACTGTGTTTGCTAGAGGTATGCTTGAAAAAAAAAGGACAGAGAAAAGGAGGATTAGAGGGACACCAAGAGGAAAACAGAGGAAGAGAAAATAGCATCAAGCCGGCCCTTCACTATCATTATCATCTTTAGTTGCAGCATCAGGTAAGTTGCTCTTTTCCTCCTTACATTTTAATTACATGCTTCCTGTAGCAAAAGTGCGTGAGCAGTTCACGCACGCCTGTTGGTAAAAACTAAAATAAAATATATGCTGAGCTGGGCCCAGCCAAAAAAAAAAATATATAAAAAAAATAGAAAAAATTAAAAATTAAAAAATTAAAAAAAGAGTCTGAATGTGTAAATAAAAAATAAAAAATGAATTTTTTGTTTTTATTCATGAATAACCAGAGCAAAAAATAAAAATATTGATTCAAATTTATTTCATTGAACTTTGTTTAATTTCGTAAAAATAAAAGTAGGTAAAAAATAAAAATAAAATAATATAAAATAAAATTATAAGTTTATTTACTGACGCCAGAGTCAGGAATAAAGTTAATAATTTATTTTATTTTATTGTATTTTTCTTTTACTTAGTTACATAAAGATATACATGCATAAAAAAAAATCTATTTGATCTTTTTATTCATTGACGCCAGAGTCGGGAATATAAAAGATACTGATTTAAAAATATTTTATTTTTACTTTTTTTAAAAAAAAATATAATAAACTGATTTTATTTTTTTTATTCATTGACGCCAGAGTCAGGAATAAAAAAAATGATGACTTTGATTTGTTCACTTTGATACCTACGTAATATTTACTAACGCCAGAGTTAGAAATATCTGTAGTCGAATATTCACTGACGCCAGAGTCAGGAATATTATACATAAACAATCATGGTATAAACAAAAAAAATATTAGCAATTAATGATTTAAATTTATTTACTTTGATACCTACGCAATATTTACCAACGCCAGAGTTGGAAATATCCGTAGTTGAATATTCACTGGTGCCAGAGTCAGAAATATTACACACAAACAATCATAGTATAAACCAACAAAAAAAAATATTAGCAATTAAAGACAAAGAGTAGCAATGCAGCCTGCCTTAGGTAGGACGTTTAAGGGGTGATGATATCTTCCCTTTTACGTAACCAGTCTCGAACCATAGAATCTCTATTGACCAGTTAGGGTTCCTAGTAACCATAATACTAGGTGGCGACTCCTTAAACAAAGACCATTCCCCCATCAAAGAATAGGATGCCAGAAATCCATTCTTTCCATTCCATCAAAAATTTTAAGGCCGCCGCGATGTCGGGTGCAACAACGTTCATCCATTATATACCATCCATTGCATAAAACAATCCCAAAACTTTCAAATCACAGAGCAATAAATAAATAAAAACATCAGTGATATCATTTTCCATATCACAAAAAAAAAAAGCATCATCATAATTAATAATTCTTCCGTAGGCTGTCTGGTGGTAGTATCATTCTTATGCCCTGAAATTTACTATTGTTAAGTGATTATGCAGTACTTCGGGTGTAGTGATCATTTATATTCATATAGTCTTACAAATAATCTTCCTAAACAAGTCTCAATAATATGTTAAGAGAACAAGGCACTGGTGAGTATGTATTGTTCATATGAATTCGAGGTTTTGCTGGGATATTATTCATCTTGCATTTGTTTTATGCTTCTTTTGCTTTTTGGCAGATTGGTTTTCTTTCTCAGAACTAGCAACAGCAAATCAACAAAACAATTGTATCAAAGGGATGCCAATAACTATTTTGCTCTTACGGGTCAAGGTAGCAACAAAAGAAATGAGTGCAATATGTAGGATAGCAGTATTCTCTCATTAACTGAATAAAATTAAATGTGATTGGCTATAGCAAAGGTAATTTAGTAATCGTTGGAGTAGAAGAGATCCTAAGAGACAACTTGGGTACATGATCTAATGGTTTTGCTATTAATATAGGTATTTGTTCAGGCAAAATTATTAGCTGTTATCACTGATTTGGAACTAGCTTGAACTTTTGCGCTTAAACAAGTTATTTTAGATTCTTCATTGATGGTTCAGCTAATTACAGCTAATTACAAGACTAACCGTTAAAGTAGATAGAAATTATACCCTAGTTATGAAAATACGAGAGCTTATAGCAAGGAGGCTAACGCATCACTAAATTGATTAGCAAATTATAATTTTACTATAAATCTAATTAGTAGAAATAATTGGATTATTTAGAATCCACATCAAGATTATTTTTGACTTTATACTATAATCTTATAATCTTATTGGATCCAGTCTTCCTCATTCCTCGTTTAATATAGTTTCTTTCTCGGGCTTCTAGCCCGGATTTCCAAAAAAAAAAATTGTATCTGTTGCTTTTGTAGCCTTTGAGTAGCTAGATATGCTCAACTCGTGACAGCAACAAATGCCATGCAAGTTTCAACAATAGATCCTATTTCTGCCAGGAATTTATAGCCAATAAATGCATACATTTAGCGGATATATAAAACCTGCTGCAGGACATTGAACGTACAGGTGGTATACATGCAAAATGTGAGTTAGATTTTGTCTGACACATATTAGCCAATCAAATGATTTGTTAAAATAAAATAATATAATAATAGCTGAAGCTGCGTGCAATTTTTATCTTTTTAGCTAAGAAACACATGATTCAACACAACACTCTTATACATGGATTTAAACTGTGTTGTGAAGTATATAATCTACTAGTAATATCAATATCTTAAGAAATCGCGGTGTGTGTGTGTGTGTGTGTGTGTAGCTCTGGTGTTCTACATGATCAGCAAGGTGGAGAATGGATGTCCGATTAAAGCTAAAACTTGCTTCAACTTAATATCTATCGCTGAAGTAGTCAACTATTTGTTATTATGGTCCCTATAATGCTACATCCACAAAACTTAATACATATATTTTGATCATGGAAGCAAAAATCAGTAGTGCCTGAAAGGATCATATTCTAAACGCCAGAAACTGACATGCATGCTTGGGCTTCTGGCTTAATTTGTTTTCTACTACAGATCACAAATAATTAAAACAAGAGAAGCAATTGTTTGTGCATGATAGTTTCCAGCTGAGACAAAAATGCAGTTTTTTGCGAACAATACGAAGGACGTTACTACAATTAGCATTGAAACATGAGATAACAACACAAAACATCTTTTTTTTCAGTGACAACAGCACAAAACATAAGATGTCTCCAAGGAGACAACTATTTGATAAGGACAGCGACTAATTATAACTAGTACTAAGTACAACGACCTGTCTCAGACAGTTCCCTAAAACACCAAACAAAGCAAGAAAGAACACGAAGCTAATTATTGACTTAAGGCAATGGTGGAGTCGAACCACCTGCACCGCCACCCAAACCTCCTAAACCACCAAGACCACCAGTGCCAGTAACACCTCCTATTCCACCAACCCCTCCAACCCCTCCATAATTCCCAAGTCCACCAAGGCCACCAATAATTGGCAGTCCACCAATGATACCAGCGTAGCCTCCCATCCCAGCAAAGCCACCAACACCACCATATATGAAATTCTTTTTGTCCTTAAGACCAGTGCTGCTAGGTGACTCGGCCATTGGTGCACTAGCATGCAACACTTGCTCTTCACTAGGCACAGCATTATTGCTATCAAGATCAGCATCACTAGGAACATTACGTGCAGATGCATGCACAAATGCTAAAACAATCACAAAAATCACAACCCAGCTAGCCATCTCCCTCTCTCTTTCTCTCTTCTTTGGAAGTAATAACTGAGCTTGTGGTTTTGCATGGGTGTGGGCTTTATAGGGATTTGAAGGGTGGCTAACGGTTGAGGATAATAAAGGGGTTATAATAAATGACAATGAGACATAGCTCTCATAATCTCGAGAAGGGAAATTCTTTGAATTTAGTATCAGAGAATTAGGTGAATCAAAAGGAGTGAGATTTATGGAAGTCATGTGTCATGTTATTCAAGTGAATTGCCAGGTTTGTTTATGGTTTTTGACTTGTACGTACCTTCAATTTTAAACGCTCCCAAATCATAACATTCTTGTCCTCTGGGATAGATTAGGGATTAACAGAATCTAAAACGAGCAATCCTTTATAAATCATAACATAGAGTAATCATCATCTTATATATATGCATAGCTGACTCTGTGACATGTCACCATAGATATATTGATCATCAATATTGTATTCCATACATGTGTTAGCCAGAGAGGAATAATAATATTAGAGATACGACGCCATTATTATAGTTGAACTTGAAACTTTAATCACATCTTGATACTGAGGTGAAGGGTTAACTAAATTTAATGAGCAGTTTATATATATGTTATGTTTTTGGATTTTGAACTTCTTGGGAAATAACATCAACGAAAATTTGAATCAGACATATAACCTATTGAGTTTATAATGGCTTCCTCCTAAATCAATTCCTGATCTCATCTTCAATAAGAGTTTGATTTACTCCAAAATCCATTGAAATAATGTCAATAAAAGCTAGATAATGAGCTAACACTATAGAGACTCGGACAGCTTTTTGAAGATGAATAGTTTAAGGGAGGGAGATTTAACTAGAGCTAGCTTCACGTCCGCATCTCCATTCACCATCTGAGGGTAAAAAATAATTTTTTTTAAAAAAAAAGGAACAAGCATTCTAGCTGGCCTTGAGTGGGTGAGGGCCTTAAAAATCAACAGTATAGATCTTCTTTTCGTGTTGATCCGGGTTATGTTCAGGTTTGGCAAGATGGTCCCCGAAAAGAGAGAATGTGATCGGAGGCAGTTCTAGACTAGGACCATCTATAAGCCTGCTACAGTTAAGCACCTTAACTAGCTGAGGACCCACGCAATGCTTGCAGCTGAATTATATTTTACAAGTAAAAAAATTCATTTTCAGATGCTGCAACCATGCATTTTTTTTTTAAAAATGAAAATTTCTTATAAATTTGATTGAATTAAATAAGTTGATTTTATTTTAATTAAATAATAAAAAATATATTTGATTATAAAAAAAATAGGCAGCAATAATAAATGAACCAAACTTAAAAAAATAATTACAATAACTTAAAAAATTATCTTCTTAAAAAAATGATGCAACTTAATTTTCAATCCATTAAATATAAAAGGTTAAAATTAAAAAAAAATTAAAAAAATCATTTGAAATCAACACAAGTTAGTATGATAAACTTTCTAAGTTAAGTAATAAGAACTGAGTTAACCTTTGTTAACTTGAATTACCTATTAATGTAGTCTATAAGAATAATCTGATTAAAAAATAAAAAAACTTATAAATATTTTAAAAAATCTAGTTTATAAGATAAGGATAATCTGATTAAAAAAATAAAAAAAAAACTTACAAATATTAAAAAAAACAATGTTGAAAGTTAAAAAAAATTATTGAAAAAATATTAACCCGTATTAACTTTTTAAACCCATGACTTAGGTCGTTAGATTTTAAGTACCATATTTAAAAAAATCATAAAATTTAATTTTTAATAAATATAATGAAAAAAAAGTTAATTATACAAAAAGATATAGTAACTAAAATAATAAGCACCAATATTTTTAATCATTTTTACTCTATTTTGGCTCCCTCGGGAAAATAAATTATACGAAAGAAATCATGACAAGAAGATTATTTCCTTCCACGTTCAAGTAATTAAATAAACTTAAAAGCTTAAAAATTTATTTTAATTTAAAAAATTAAGTTATTAAATAAAATTTTAAATATAATTTATATTTTTTTATACACTGTAATTATGGACATCCATTAAATGTTATATAAATGTATTTTTTAGATTTTTTATTTTTGGGTGGGGGTGGGGGTTCAAGTACAAGAAGAAAAAACATAATATTTAAATAAATACTAATAATAATAATATTTGAAGAGACTAAATATTTTTAAGCTTTGTTTGTTTATTGAAAAGTAATTTTTTTTGAAAAGTAAATTCTGAAAAAGTGAATTATTTCCCGATGCTTAGTAGTGTGATGAAAAATAAGTTAAAAAATACTTTTCAGTATTTTGTTGTGTTATTGAAAATGGGTTGGAAAATAACTTAATGATATTTTATTTTTTTCAAATTTATTAAAATAATAAGAAACAAATCCTATAAATTTAAAAGTTGAATAAGAATGAAATTGAAAAAAAATATAAGTTTATAGATTATCTCAAATAAAATAAAGAATAATTAAAATAATAAAGATCAAATCTAACAAATAAAGAAATTAAAGATGAAGAAATTAAAATAATAATAATTATCATTTCATAAATTATTTCAAATAAAATAAGTAACAATCAAAAGAATGGGGATAAAATTTGATAGATTAAAATTTTTAAATAAAAAATAATAATGAAAAAGAAAATAATAATTATAAAAATAAGGACCAAAGTTAATATAAAAATTAAATTTTAAAAGATTAAATTGAAAAAAATATTCAAAACAAAATATATATAGCAATCAAAAGTTTGAGGATTAATTTGATATAATTAATAAATAATATAATATTTCTAAATTTTTCATAAATTCCAAAAAATATTTTTATTTGACTGGATAATATAATCAAAACATAAAAATAATTTGATCAAAATTTTGAAATACAAAAACTATTTTTTATATAATCAGTAAATAATTTGATTAAAAGTTTTTATAATATTTTTTTGAAAATTAAGCTAAAATTTTTTTAACTGAAAAATATTTTTTATTGATTAATTTTTTTAATAATAAATAAATTTAAAAAAATTTAAAAAATTATTTTCCGTTGAAGAAACAAGATAAGATTTTACCATAAATCTTATAATAAAAGTGGAAAGTAGTGATTGATTGGCAGGCACATCTTAGGCGGACCCTACACCAGTACCAAAGTTTCTTTTCAATTTGGCTCCCCGTTGAAAAGTTTCTATATTTGAAAGGATCAGCTACTTATTCTCACTTAATATATTAGATTTAATGTATTATATCCTTATAAAGAACGCCTGGATATTAGATTTTGTTTTGTATTTCCATCTATATCAAGATGAGAATTGTATCAATTTTTTTTATTAATTTAAAAGATTAAAATATAATTTATATTATTTTTTAATATATATTATCAAGTAAAAAAAAATTTGGATTAAAAAATTATATATGCATGTCTATATTATCTTATATTTTATTTTTTATTAAATAAAATGAGAATAATAAGACTCGATTGCCTGATAAATTTTTTTTGATATTATATTAAAAATTATTTTTAATAAAAAAGTTTAAATTATTAGAAGAGATTTTAAAATATAATTTATATTATTTTATTATATATTTTAATTATAGATCTGGAGGGTCAGTTAAAGAAGGAATAAAAACACAATATTTAAATAAATACAATTAATAATAATAATAATAATAATAATAATAATAATAATAATTGAAGAGACTAAATAGTTTTAGATTTTACGATTAATCTTATAATCAAAATTGGAAAATAGTGATTGATATCTTAGACAGACCCAACACTAATACCAAAGTTTCTTTTCAATTTGCCTCGGCATTGAAGATTTTCAATGTTTGAAGGGATTGGCTATTTATTCTCATTCATTGCACTAGATTTAATGTATTATATCCT
This sequence comes from Populus euphratica, assembly GCF_000495115.2. Lineage (NCBI taxonomy): Eukaryota > Viridiplantae > Streptophyta > Magnoliopsida > Malpighiales > Salicaceae > Populus > Populus euphratica. The sequence goes on from NW_011500094.1 coordinate 290,346, forward strand.
TATAAAGAATATCTGGATATTAGATTTTGTTTTGTATTTCCATATATATCAAGGAGTGATCCTATACATAGAAGGTGAATTGTATGTTGAATGTTCATCACAGAACGCAGTATACATAGATAGCATCATCACCATTGCAGGGAATGGCAAATCCTGGACATCTCAAGCTTTTGATAATTGCAACCATGGCGATGGCTCTCCTCTTCTCACTAGGTAAATAGAAACTGAAACCTTACTATTATATCGCTCATTTTACAAATGCTAACTAGCTAGCTATTGCTTTGCTTCACAGGAGAAGCTATGAATCTTTGTCACACCTTTGATTCATGTGAACCTAAAGACTCTTGTCAGAAATATTGCAAAGCTGGTGGTTTTGCTGGAGGGAATTGTACACCGCCAAATATTTGTTGCTGTTATTACTGATTGTTCTCTCTTATCGTGAGAAGCTTTGTTCTTAATATCAAGGAATAAAAACTGAATACACCTTGCTGCCGTATATTTTCTTATAATCTATATACTCAACTTTTTAATAATTCTTAATTTAAATTATAAAAACTCTCACGAAATACTACATGAAATTAGTTACCGTCATCATTTAAAAGTTATCTATATATATATAAAACTTATTTAAATTTAAGTGAATATTACAAAAGCTCTCTTTTGTATCCAGAAATACCCTTAATAATTTTTAACCATTCTCTTACCAATAAAGGAGTTTTGGATATAAAAGAAATTTTGTGTATTATTTTCAAATTTTTAGGTGGTCATTACAGGGGTAGACCTAGAAATTCTACCTTGGAGGGGTCAAGATATATAGAAACAAGTGAAAAAATTAAAAATAAATTCCATTTCAATAAGCTCAATAATTATAACAAAGAAAAATTCTCGATTTTATTATATGCAGTAGTTTATTACATTCTAATAAATACTAAAAGTTAAAAATATTTAATATGGATATTAAAAACAAAATAAATACAGGAAAAAAACTCTAAACTAAGTCATCCTTAACGATTTTCTATTCTGCGGAACTTGTCCATATATAAATATATTGTGAAGTTGCAAATTCTTTTTTTATATTGACAAATAATTTGTTGGCAAGAAAATTATCAACTATTTTACTATGAAATTTGTTTTCACCAATTTCATGACTGAGAAAGCTTGGTTATAGTTGATATAAGAAGAATATTTCTTGATTTTCTTATATGCAGTCCTCTATTACATTCTAATAAATACTTAAAGTTAAAGATATTTAATATAGACATTAAAAACAAAATAGAAACAGGAAAAAAAACTCTAAACTAAGTCATCCTTAATGATTTTCTATTCGGTGGAACTCGTCTATAATTATATATACTGTGAAGTTGCAAAAAAAAATTTATGTTGACAGATAATTTATCAGCAAGAAAATTATTAACTATTTTAATATGAAACTTGCTTTCACCAACTTCATTACTGAAAAAACTTATTTGTGGTTATAGTTGATATAAGAAGAATTAAGATTAATTAAATTAATTTATTATTAGATTTTTATTTTCCATAAGGTGCCACTGCTCTACACAACTAAAAAAATATAGTTAATTTTTGAAGTTTTAGATGTTATAATATATTAAACTCATAATGTTTCAGAAATAACGTTCATTTATTTAAGCTGAATTCCTTGGCTTTTAAAAGTTATTTCTCAAATTGAGTTTTT
>NW_011500094.1:293579-311667 GCF_000495115.2 Populus euphratica
GGGGTAACAGATACATAGCTAATATCATGGCTGTCTATTGTGCTATATATGGAATATTATGGTTGTCTATGGTGCTATACATGGAAGCATAATTAGTGCTTATTATGCTGTGCATAAAAGGAAATCACATATACTAAACAGAGTGATAAAATCATGGGGATAGAATCATGGTTGATAAACTATATCTCTTCAGTTTGAACACCTAACAAAACTAAACTCGAGGAAATGAATAATTATTATGCGAGAATTTATAAGTTTGTTTTATATATATATATAATCAATCCTGGTGGCCTCCCTCCCTCCCTCCCTCTCTCTCTCTCTCTCTCTCTCTATATATATATATATATGTATAATCCTGGTGGCCTGCCTCCCTACAATTCGAATGAACAAGCTAAATTCCCTACTAGTTAGGGATTTTTCATCTCGCACAGTTGAAATAAATTGATAAAAAAAATAAATTCTATATTTTACAACGCAAAAGAAAAGAAACGAAAAGAAAACATGCATTATGAGAAAAGGGGAAGAGATCGAGCTAGAAAGAGAGAAATGCGACCATTGCTGCTTTCTGAATTTTTTAGCTAACAATTTTTTTATATTGTTTTCAAATTTATTTTATTTATTATGAAAATATATTTTATGCACCAAAGCTCCGGACCTAGTATAAAGTAAACTAGACAATTATCTCATGTGAGGATGCGGTTTTGATTAATTTTTTTAATATAAAAAATTATATTGACATTATTAATGTTTTTTTCTAGTAAAATAAATAAATTATATGGGAATTAATTTAATATGATTTGGTTGCCTTGGTGAGTTTAAATAATAATCAAATAACTAGTAAAAATATAGTTTGATTCAAAATAAATATTTAAGATGATATTTTTCTTAATAAACATTGAAATGATAATATATTGAATCGATTCGAGTCAACTCGAATTAACTTGTCAATCTGCATACCAAGTTATAATATCATAATAATGTCATAGAATATAAAATAAAACAAATTACAAAATTTAATTTTTAATAAATTCGTATTAAAAGATTAAATTAAAAAATAATTAAAGAAATGACCCTAATAAACCAGGGTTAACTTGATTCGTATCATAGGATCATAATAACCTAATAAAAATCAAACTGAAATAAATTATGAAATTCAATTATCAATGAATCTAGTGTTAAAAGTTAAAATTAAAAATAAATTATTAAAAAACAGCATAAAAAATAGCTTTGGTCAACTAGAATTAGCACGCCAAATATATAATCTTAGTGATAACCTCATTGAGCACGCCAAATATATAATCTTAGTGATAAACTCATTGAAAATAAACTAAAATAAATTATGAAGTTTAATTTCCTAAACTAAAATAAATTATAAATTTTAATTTCATATTAATCCAATATTAAATAATAAAATTAAAAAATAATAATAAAAAATTCAAGTTAATAAAGTTAATCCATTAAATCTATAATACACATCACAAATTTATAATAACCTCACAAAAATAAATAAATAAAATCATTTACCTCAACCCCAAAAAAGCCCTATGTACAGGAAAAAGAAAGTGTTTAAAAAAACACTGATGGATGCATTTCACATGATTTTGTAGAATAGAGACAATGACAAATTCTAACTTTGTTTCTATTTTTGAGACAAGGATCGATGAAATTTGTACCTTCTATGTACAGGGACAAAAATTATTATGCGATTTTATTTTAAGCAAAACAAAATAAATACTAAATTTGTACTATTTCATTGTCAGAATTGGAAAATGTGTAGATTTAAAAAAAATTAAATTAGATTTATTTTAATTATTAAATTATTTAAAATTAAGATAATCAAATGTGAAAGAAAATAAGGCTTAAATTGCATCCAAAAACACAGCATTCACAACAAGAAGATTTATTATAAGGATAAAACGTACATTTTTACATTTTGTTTTATCTTTTCTACCACCATCTTCATCAAATAAAGATATGAATATAAATTTATATCTTGAATATGTTATGAAATATAAATCAATCTCGTCTTCAATTGTCTCCTTTTATACCATCTAATATTTATTATCCTCATCTTCAAGTTCTATCTTTGAATCAAACATTGTATAAATGATGTGATTGGCTAACTCGATCAACACTCATTTTTAGTTTTATGTATAACTTGGGAAGCACAGAATCAGGTCAAGCCTCCAAGAGCGAAATGATAAGCTATGGAACATGGAGAGAAAAAAGCGCACAAAGTAAGATCGATTCTCCCGGAAATTAAACAAAGAATGACCCGGGAAAGATGGATCCCCACAATGAAAGTAACCGGCGAGAGGAAAGAGTCACATTCCAGAGACTTAAATGTGGAGGTGGTTATTCAGGACTCGTGATAAATTTAACCTTGCTGGTTTTCACTTGAGAAGGAGAGGAGCAATCACAAACTACCTAGCATTTATAGCTTTCCAAGAAGATGTCGACCCTGAAAAGTACTTCAGTGCTTTCCAAATTCCTTACTGCCAGAGGGACAACTACAAGCAGCGCTGCCGGGAGCCCCCGTGCTTTTGTCACTGCCACTTCTAGACCACTGCAGGTGAGTTGCCTGTAATTTCTTGCATACACACACACAAACACACACATACGAGTGTATTTACGACCAATTTGTTCTTTCTTTCTGTGCTCACTGTCATTCATGTTTATACTTTAAAAAGGTGTAAGAAAGAAAATAATTTTCTCATACAAATATTCTTCAATTCAATGAAGTATCTTTGGATTATGATGCTTTGGTGTGACAATGGCGTGTGGTCTCTCCCCAATTCAAATCCTTAAATTCATCTACTTTTTACCCGAGAATTACTCAACATATTTAGAATACATCATGATCGATCATTCTTTTTTATAACTTTTGTATGCAAGATTTGGAGCATATAAATACCCTTTTTTGTCTCGAGAAACTTTAACTTGGTGCAAAACCACAGGCCAAAAGGGATGAAGAGACCGCAGAAGCATGCAAGGGTGTAACAGAGGCAGCAGAATCAGTTAAAGAAGGTGCAAGATCAGTGAAGAATGCTGCTGAAACTGTAAGAGCAATGAACATCAGAGATTAATGTGGATATGTATTATGACTTCAATCAAAAGACAGACGTATTAATTGTGTATAAATTATAAAGAGTATTAATAAATTTGTTATTGTTTTGTGTGAGCTAATCAGGTGACAAATATGACCAAGGAGGTGACAAAAAAAGTATCTGAAACTGCAGAAACCATCACAGACAAGGCTGCTGCCGTAATCAAGGACAAAATAGGTGGCATGTAGACTGATACGTGTATGTTCACGATGAAGAACACAAAGACTATATTTTCTTTTCTATTCGTTGCTTAGTTTCTTCTGCTTCTTGTAACTCACCTTTTTGCAAGTTTCTATATGTTTGATTTTCTCTGTTTTTTTCCTTTTCAATTTAATTATCTCTGAAACGCTAGCATGGACATTATAATGAACAACAAATTTAGAATATTACTGAGCCCGGACAACCCTCGAGGTCAAAAAGTTATTATCATTTGCAATGCAATTCAACATTTATAAAATTGATTTAAACATAATAATTGAATTTCACATAATTTAAAACAAAAAAAAGCATATATTATCCAATTTTACAAGTTTTTCTGTGTATGAATCATTTTACCACATTTATCACATGTGTTCAGTGAGTGCTCTTCTCTAACATCAATTACATCATATAGTCAAATTTATTTGTTTTCCGTCTAACTATACATCTATATACATTTGCATCAATATATACAAATCACAATAGAATATCAACAAGAATTAAAATTAAGAAATATATATATTTTTATATGACAAACTAGAGTAGAAATCATCAATAAATTTTAAATTTCATGGAGTGTATATTTCATAAAGTGCAACATACAATTATATGCAATCATGGTTAATGATATAATTATTATTTATCACATGTATAAGTTACTTCATAGATATTAATCATTTTCCACGCTTCTTTTATGACATTGATACTTGTTTTTAAAAAAATTTTCAACATCCAATTCATTAACTAATAACCATGAATACTTATAATTATTATTGCATTGACATCACGACAACCTTTACATGATATGAAAAAAATAGATATTTAACATCTTGTTCTTGGGGGAAGAGGTTTAACTTAAGAAGTTGCTACTTGCTATTATAGTCACGAGAAGGTTGACAGAGATTTTGTAGTGCGAAATTGGTTATGCAAAAAAAAAAAGATATTATTATTATTTAAACGTTTTACCTGAAACAGGTTGCACTGCTAATTTTGTTTTAAATTGCTAAAAGTTTATTTTTGTTCAATTAATATGATCTTTTTATAATATTTACGACTCTGGTGTTAATAATCATTTGTCTATGAATATTTTCAACTCTCACGTTGATAAATATTATATAACCAAAAAAGCATGGTATTCCTAACTCTAATACCGGTAAATAAATCTATAAATTTTAGATTAAAAGAAAAGGAAACTATATTTTTTTTAAAAAAATAAAACATACATTGCATATTATATTTACATCCACGATGAAAGTCCATAAATCAAATATACTGCAAAAGCTTAATAAAACAACACAAATAAAATGTGAGAGATTCACAAAATAAATCATCAAAGATTCTCAAATTTTTCTAAAATTTTTTGATATGAAAAAGAATTTTTTTAACCAAATATCAAAATAAAAAAATACAAAATAAAAAAAGATAAGATATAAGATATGTTTTGTCGAACACATTCGTAACTCAAAATAATTTGGATCAGTTGGGCCTGAGTCTCAAACACGGCCCAGTCTCAACTTTTTTGGGGGGCTGGATCCATCATGCCCAAACCCGGTTACTGGGCCAGCCAGTAACCCGGTTTCCCCTCTTTCTTCTTGGTAATTAAAAATGCAAGGGGGGCGAAACGAGCTTGCCTGGGTGTCCTGCTGCTGGAAGCGAAGCGGATAGCGATGGAGGCTGGCGGCTGTGCGGGTGGCGCCCCTGCGATGACCCTCCTCTCCTTCTGTCTCTCTTTCCTGTCTTGTTGTTTTTTTTCTCTCTCTCTCTGTCAACCTCTTTGTTTTTTTTCTGGTTCTCTTCCTCTGGTTTTTTCTTCGTCCTCTGTGTTTGGTGTGTTGAGCCTGTGCTCTGGTATGAGGGGAAACTGGGATCCCCTTGCTGGAGTTCTGAAGGAAGGCCAACAATCTCTCTGTTTTTTTTTTTTTTGCGTTTTTTCTCCCCCTGTTTCTCTTCTGCCTCTGCCTCTGCCTTTTATAGGCTTTCTTGGGTGAGATTTGCTCCTTATCTTCCCAGGATAATGATAAGTTCTGTGACTTTGTGTTTTGGTTGGATTGGGACACCAACAGTCCTGCCATTGCTGGACTGTTGGTGGCGATTTCCTCGGCCTGCTGGCACCTCGTGGCGGTAGAGGAAAGTCGGCTGGAAAGGGGTCAGATGGTAGACCATTCGGTCTACGTCCAAGTCTGGTCTGAGGGCAGTGAGACCTGGCCAGAGGGAATGGTTTTTGCAGGCGAGCTTTCCCCCGTTTCAGACGAAGATGCAGAGTGTTTTGAAACGGCGTCGGTTTTGGGATGGGAATAGCCATCTTTCAGTTTGGTCACTGAAGTTTTGACATTTTGCAATCAAGCCCTGATTTTATTAATTAAACTGATTTAAAACTTAATTAAGTTTTCAAACTTATCAATTATTCAAGCTCATGATTTTATTAATTAAACTAATTTAAAATTTAATAAAGTCTTTAAATTTATCAATTCTTTTAACCAAAATGACTCCCCATTTTATATTCTCATCCTTGTTGATTCTTAAATTTCTAATTTGTGTTATCTTGATGCAAATTTTAATTTTTTTTTTTTACTAATATGTATTGTTAAAAATTGAGTTATGACAACTATTAGTTTAATCATTACATATGTATTAGTTATTTGAACTCACAACCAAAGTTTTTAAATTCGGCCCAAGACTCGGGTTAAAGGTTTTATCCGGGTCGTTAAGTTTTGAACAAGTCGTCGGGTTAACCTTATTTTTAAAAAAGATTAAAATGATGTTGTTTTAGTTAAAAAAAATAATAATCAATATGTTAGAATTACGTTTATGACCGGGTCAACCGGGCCACTTTCACATTGAATCCAAACATTAAATTCACACTTCCATCATTAAGAATTAATACAATGATATAACAAGCTTGACTGACTTTTCTTTACAACATCCTTTAAGTAATTTGAATTTCTAATTCAAATATATTATAGATAAATCAATCACATAACATTCTAGATAATTCATTAAGATATATGTTTAATGTAGCAGTTAGAGACTTATGGCTTCCTCTATTATAAGTGATATCATTATCGGTATTGACAGTGATACCATTATAGAAGTATAATATTTCTAAATTACCTGATATTATATCAAACAATACAACAAAATACAATTTTAATTCATTAATATATTTTAAAGATAATCAATGTGCATAATTTATCAACAAAACCATAATGGTAACATAATTAGCTAAAACTTAAATTTATCAAATTAATCAGCGAAAATCTATATTCATCAAGTTTCATTTCCATAACAAAATTATCAATCAAATTCATATATTTCATAGTTAATTTTTTTTAAACTTAAATTTATCAAATTAATCAGCGAACATCTATATTCATCAAGTTTTATTTCCATAACAAAATTATCAATCAAATTTATATATTTCATAGTTAATTTTTTTCATTTTTTTATGTACTTTTAGTATAATTCATAATTTAATATAAATCAACACTCACTTTAACAAAATAATTTTGTTAATTCACAATCAACAACAACCCAGAATCATATATTATTTTACAAAATAACCTAATTATCAACCCAAATTATATTTAATTAACTTAATTTTTAATTCAAAAACTTAATATTGTATGAAATCAAAGCACACACATTAGCATTAATTACATCAAATTGATAGAAAAAAAGTGTTTAATATATCTCTAAATATAGAATGTGGGTGATGATGGTGATTACTCGTGACTATTTTAGTTGGAAATTGGATGAGTCGTGATGAAGAGAGAGAAGGGGGCGGTGATTTCAAGCTAGAAAGAGATGAGTGATCTCATGATGTTTTAGGTGTGTTTCACGATGGGAAAAATAAGAGAAAGTTCATTGACGACTGAGAGAAAGGATGGAGGGGTCACTATTAGGAGGAGGGGAGAAAAGATGAGAGAAAAGAGCTCTAGGTATTAAATTCGAATAAAATTGCAGATACAGTTAGTGACTCAAGTGTTGTAGATAGAAACTACAAAATAAAAATCATAAACGATATCTGAAACTCACGTGTCACAATTGTCCTATGCGTGTTATGTTCTCAAATATTTTCTCCGTTATATTACTTTATCCTTTTTCTTTTTCTTTTGTACTTAAAAAAAAACTCGGTATACATGCATAAACTGAGTGCAAATTTAAAATCTAATTCTTTGATTCTAATTACCTAACTGGAAAATGAGAAAAAGTGATATAGATAGCCAGACCCTGGTTATGCATGGAACGGGTGCCCAGTCAAAGATCATAGGACCCACCCTAATGGTTAATTCATTGACTTAATCTTCGAGTCCGAGTCCATCTAGCTATCAAACTTTTTGTGAACTTCCTACTAGATATTTCCTTTCTATCCATCCTAGAAATGCCTTAATTTGAATCGTGTGCTGCTGACTTCTTAGCTTTATTATAGCAAAGAACCAAAAGCAATCCTTGGGAGAAGAAACCTGCGACACTAGTGTGTTTTTTTTTTGGATAATTATTGTGGTTATAATTTTAAAAAAGTAATTTTGAAAAAATCATTTTTGCTATGGTTAGTGTATATATAATTTGTGTTTGGTTAAAATTGTGGTGTGAGTTGTAACTTTATTTTACTAAAAATCATGACATGATATATTTGATTAAAATTGTAGTTGAGGTTGATGATGTATATAAAATGACTAAAAAGAACATAAATTAATTTATTATTTGTTTTAAAAGAAAAAAAAACATTTAGTCCAAACAAAAATCGGCAAAAAAATAAAATTGTTTATTTTTATTAAAAAATAAACATTGTTGCCCTATCAAACTATTTGCAATGCTACCACGAATATAATCCGTACGCGAAACCTTTTGGTGTCCACGTGGTTGTGATTGTGGAACCACATCGGTTAAAATATCAGCAATAACATCTTGGATCGATTTTCTCCGAATGTAGTTATGCAGTGTCATTGATGCAACAACAATTTTAACTTGTGTTTTGTAAGGAAACTTAAGTATGTTTTGCAAGATTCTCCACCTTTTCTTTCAAACTCTACATGTACATTTTATTACACATTGTAACAATAAATAGACATGGTTGGATATTTCCTCTTGACTTTGCGGTTGTCCTTATCGATGAAATTTTGAAAGATGATATCTCTCCTTTCTATATGGACCCAAGTAATCATACTTATTCGGATATCTCGAATCAACGAGATAATACTTCCTTGCGTTAAAATAATGATTGTACAAAACTTTTTTCCTATTACAGACAAAAAAAAAACTCAAATTGAACAACACCCCATTTTTTTTCACAATACCTTCTGATGGCTTCGAAAATTGTATGTTTAAATTACCAATCGCCTCATGAAATATTTTTGTACCATGTGTACTAGTTTCCCTCCCAGCTCAAATAAATGTAAATTGCATGTCAAAGTTACATGTTGCCATTATATTTTGTGTGAGTACATTTGTTCTACTAATAAATAGTATTCGATTTTTTTGTGATACACTTGCACATATATGTGTTCCATCAATTGTTCAAATACAATTCTACAAAGACAAAAAAAATAGTTTCCAAATCAATTTAATTATAATTCAAATATTTGTTTGTAACCTTTTAAAATTATTTAACAACCTATATAAAGTATTTTTTTACCTTAAAATATGGTATATATCTTGGATTTATTGCAATTTTCATTGGTGTTGTTGAGAATTTTGGATCAACCAATTTAATAAAATCAACAGCTAACAAGCACACTAACTTAAGAACTTTATTGAAATATATGCTTACAATTTCACCTGAATGTTAAAATCTCTCATGAACTTCCTTATTTGAAGCTCTTAGAGCTAAACTGTAGAGAAACATGTCTATCTTCTTAATAACACTTATGTTTCTTAACCGTTTTAACCTGTACAATGTTTCCAAATCAATAAACAAACTCTTCAATGTGTCTGTATCCATTTGAAATATGTTAACACAACGTATCTAATGTTCATTTAAAATTTCATTTAACCATCTCATTCCTATGTTGTATGAAGCCATACATGATTCTTTATAAATATAAATATTATAATACAAAGCTAGTATTCCAGCCATGCCTATTATTAATTTATTGCAATCACACTCTTAATAATTCGCCTTCACCTTCATTATCATCATCATGTTGATTTTCATCATCGTCATTATAATCTTTATTGGTCCAATTACTAGTATCAATATCACCTCTAAAACCATTTATAGTACTTGTACCACTAAACTCATCAGATACATACCTGAGCAAAATTATTAACATTTTTATCTTTGAAAGTGCCATAAATACATGCTCATAAAAAAATTTATTTTGAATATTTTAAAATTTTATGATGACCCTAACCCAAAATAATAACATTGAAGCATTTCCAAATTATCATATGTGTTTTAGTTATAATTAATAAATTCAATATTGTGTGCATCATAAGCATACAATTAAAAACAAATTTAGTTCATTTGCGATAATAAAAGCTTAATTGAGGTTTGAAGATATAAAAACAATAGGTAAATACAAGGCTATTACTGAAACCAAAATTGCTTTATTACATAACCTCAAACCAGTAATTAACCTTCTAAAAAAAAAGCAATTCAAGTGACAGTGCTTTTTATTTGTTGGCAGTTTAAATGAACTGGAATGAGCATTCAGCTTTAAATAGATTTAGGATTTGTAAGAAAGCAGAAGTTATTCAGCATCAATTTGATCCTTTTTGAGCATTAAACCAAGGACTCAGCCTGCTAGTATTTGCTCTATTTGTTGTACTTCATTTAGTGATGACAAACAATAGTGCCTATTCACGTTTTCCTCTTTACATTATAAAGAACAAAGAGTTTCAAACTGAAGAAACATAGAAGAAACAAGCTTCTCCTCTGCATAGTTTTGTGACCATTAAAAATTTCTCACTTGAAACTAGTTTTGGAGTTAGAAGAAGATGAGTAAAGTAATGAGAATGCTGAGAAACTTGAGTTATTGCTCTTTGGAAACAAACTTTGTGTTGCTGGCTTTGATGATGATGTCGCTGGAACTCCACTGGACTTCTTATTTTCTAGATTATCAGGTTCTGGTGATCCCTTAAGGAGCACATCAACCTTTGCATACTCCTCCCTTTCATGTTTGATCTCCTTAAGCATTGCAGCCACGTCTTTCATATTTGGCCTTTCATCAGGGGATGAATTTACACACAGCAAGGCGATGCCTAATGCTTGCATCATTTCTTCAATTTCTGACGCCGGTCGAGATAGTAGGCTTGGATCTAACACTTCATTTCCTCCCCTCTTCTGTCTCACCCAATCCACCACATGTAGTCCATCTGGTATTGTTGGATCAATCGGTTGCTTGCCCGTCAAGACTTCTAATACCACCACACCATAGCTATAGACATCGCTCTTTTCTGTGATCTTCATCATGTAGCCATATTCTGTGTACAACAGAGAAATATTAGTGCAGGATTGCATAGATCAAAAAAGACATGAGAACTGAACTGTAGATAGATAACTTACCAGGAGCAATGTATCCATATGACCCAGCAACTGTATTGGATGACCGGGCAAAGTCACCATCATCAACAAGCTTAGCAAGGCCAAAATCAGCAATGTAAGGCTCGAATTCAAGGCCAATGAGGATGTTATTAGCCTTTATATCCCTATGAACAATTGGAGGGACACAATCATGATGCAAATAAGCCACACCCTGAGCTGCTCCCAACAAAATTTGGTACCTAAGTTCCCATTGCAATGCATTTCCTGTTCTTTCATGGAGGAGACTACCCAAGCTTCCATTAGGCATATAATCATACATAAGCAATCTTGTATTTCGATTCCAACAACAACCCAAGAACCTAACAATGTTCTTGTGCCTGATGGAACCAAGTGTTTTCACCTCTGTTGAGAAGGAATCACGGACACCACATTTTTCATCATCACGTCCATTGGCTGCAGCCATTGCATTTGGCCAAAGTTTCTTCACTGCAATGACTTCACCATTGTCCATATCAGCACGATAAACAACCCCAGAACATCCTTTCCCAATAACATTGGTATCCACGAGGCATCTCAGTACTTGATCGACAGAGAAGTTCAATTTCTGGAATGGAGTAAATTGCCAGGGCCATGAATCGCCCAACTCAGAATCATCATCATCATCTCTAATGGTTCTTCGTGCCCGAATAATTGCGATTGTTCCCATAATCACCATTGCTACAGTCAATGTGATCAGCAAAGCAAGTGCTAGCTTAAGCCTTCGTGACCGCCTTAAGTCGTTCTCATTTCTTGGCAGACCTGCCCTGTCAACATCGTTCAAGAAACACGAGTCCTGGATTGAAGAACATAGGCCTTGATTACCTGCCAAGTCTGTAGGCGATAACTGTCTAAACAGCTTATTATCAGGAAGATAACCGGTGAAGTTATTATAAGATATGTTGAGAGAAACAAGGTTGCCAAGCCCTGCAAGTGGACTTAAATGTCCCTCAAGCTTGTTATGCGAAAGGTCTAATATTGATAGCCTAGTCAGTGCAGATATCTGAGGTGGGATTGGCCCTGTAAGTCCATTGCTGCTGAGATTGAGAGCAATTTCAAGGGTTTCGATATGACCCAGTTCCATTGGGATGCTGCCAGTGAGCCCATTGCTGCTGAGATCAAGCAATTGAAGACTTGAGGATAGGCCAAGCGACAAAGGTATTGATCCAGAGAATGAATTCCTACTTAAAATTAGCTTGTTTAGTGACACAAGACGACCAAAATTTGCTGATATCTGACCAGTAAATTGATTAGTTGAAGCGTCCAGGACCTGGAGCCCAGTTAGAGATGACAACGAATTTGGCAGAGGACCCTGTAAAATGTTGTTGCTAAGGTCTATCATTTGCAGTTCTGTGCAGTTTCCAATCTCATCAGGCACCGGCCCAGAAAGGCGATTGCTGGACAGATCTAGAAAGTTCAAGATTCCAAGACCTCCAATTTGTTTAGGAATGGTACCAGCAATCCTGTTGTTACCAAGCCTTAAACGCACTAGAGAGCTACAATTACCAATTTCTGGTGGTAAAGGACCAGAAATGTCGTTGGATATCAAGAGAAGTTTTGTGAGGTTTTGAAGCTGAAACAGGCCTGGAGGAATGCTACCAGTGAGTGAATTGTGAGACAAATCTAGTGCTTGGAGATTGCTGCAACTAGCCAAACTTGAAGGAATGCTTCCTTCAAGCTGGTTTTGCCAGGCAAAGAACACGGTGAGCTTCGACAACATTCCAAGTTCAGGTGGGATCAAACCTGAGATCTGATTTGTGTCCAGTTGTAGTTGCATAAGGTTGGTAGCATTAGAAATATGTGATGCTATTGAACCAGAAAAATTGTTATCACTAATCATAAACTCTTCAAGCTGAAAAAGGCCTCCTATTGAAACAGGTAAATTCCCAGAAAGAGAATTCAAAGAAAGATCAATCATTTTCAGGCTAGTGCAATTGCCAATCTCTTCTGGGATAGATCCAACAAGACTATTTTGCCACAACAACAATTGTTCGAGCTTATGAAGCTTGCCAATCTCCGGAGGAATGGATCCAGAGAGACTATTTTCATAAAGAAACAAGTTCACAAGCTCAGAGCAGTTACCTAAATCAGGAGGAATCTCACCAGAAAGCATTGTAGTATAAATGGACAGACTTTGCAGCTTGCTTAGCTTTCCCAATGAAACAGGCAAAGAACCTGAAATTCTTGTATCAGCCAGTCCCAAAACAGTCAAGTTGCTGCAATCTCCGAGCTCATCAGGAACTTTGCCAATAATGTCTTTGTTGCCGCCAGCTCTGAGGACTTCAAGACTGAATAACTTGCCTAGCTCGGGTGGAATATACCCAACAAGACGATTATCAAAGAGAAGCAGATTCTTGAGTCTAATGCAGTTGCTTATCTCAACTGGGATTTTACCAGTTAACTGATTAGAGTTAAAAATCAAGTCCTCGAGATTCTGAAGCTTGCCAATACTTGCAGGAATGGTTCCAACAAGACTATTAGAGCTAAGGTCAATAAATTTAAGTGACACACAGTCACCAATATCAACTGGGATAGTTCCAGTGATATTAGCATCAGAGATGATAAGTTTACTAAGAGATTGAAATGAAGAGATGTTCAATGAAAAAGGAATTTGAAGAGGAACTGACTGAATGTTTATCTCAGTGACAAAACCTTGTGGAGAGCATGTTATGGAGGTCCACTTGCATGGAGTGGAATCAAGATTGTTCCAATTAGAGAAAGAAGAAGATATTGAAGGAGAGGGATGTAGCCAAGAAAAGAGAATAGAGGCCTCATGGTTTGGTATTGCAGCAGCAGAAGTGAAAAGAAGAGTTGAGAAAAGAGTGTTTAGGATAAAGAATGATAGTGAAGAAGAGGAGGAGGAGGAGGAGGAGGTGGAGAGGAGGAGGAGGGTTTGCCTCGAGCTGGGCATCGACATTTGCCTCAATTTCCCAAACTTTGTTTTCGGGTTGGCATCATTGGGTTTTGCTACTTCTGTTTCTCTCCCTCTCTGCCTAAAACACTATATTTCTTGCTTGCTTTGAAATCAAACACAAAACAAGTACTATAGTGTTTAGCACCTTTGCCTAGTAATTTAAAACCAACGCACAAACAAAACTCTAAACAAAAGAAAATAATCCTATAAGATATCATTAATCAAAGGAAAAAACCAATGCCTAGAGATCAACAAACTGCACCCCCACCACCCCCACCCCCACACTCTCACCTAGGATCCCAATAATCTCTCTCTTGTGACGTGTGTGTGTATGTACGTATATATATAAATAACTAGGGTTCGCCCGCAGAGAAGAGAGCAACGCACGGACACATGACTTTTCGATATCTTTCTTTGTTTATCTTCAAAGAATTGTTTAATTTGGATTATTCAGCAGAAAATAAGGATGGGTTTTACCCTAGTTTAGTTTAGTTTAGTTTTTGACTCCAATGTGGATATGTGTATACATAGTAGAAAAGAAATTAAAGGATGTCTACTATTTTTCCAAAAAAAAAAAAAAGGCAATGGGCTGCCTATTAGTAACATGCTAGCTGCTGGACTTGTGATGCGCGCGTGTTCAAATTATTATTTTTTTAATTGTAAAAAATTAAAAAGATGTTAACAAACTTAAAACCTAATGCATATACTAAACAATACACTTTTAAAATATTAAAATTATAATACCAAATGATATTTAACAAAAAAACAAGATAATAAGATATTAGAAAGATTCTAACTGGCCACAAGATAATAAGATATTAGAAAGATTCTACCTGACTCGTAATTCGATAAAATTATAATAATTTTATAAAATATAAATAAAAATAAATTAAAAAACCCGATTTTATTCAAGCAAATATTAAAAAAATAAAAATAAAAAATTAATTTAAAAAAAAAAAAATTCAAATAAATATTAAAAAAAAAGTTTACAATCTAAGTCACGAGAACAACCACTTATAGAAACTAAAATAAAAATATAAAAATTAATTTCTAACTAATCTATTATTAAAATATAAAGTTAAAAAAATTAATTTATAAAAAACAAAAAAAACTATAACCCTATAATTTATTTACTCAAAATAGGATTGAATCTTAATGGACTCTTGTGTGCGTGGTTATACTTATTTATGCAGTTCAAAATTCAACGGTTTTTCAATGAAAAAAAAATTAGTCTGCAATATCATTAACAATATATATATATTGTGCTTCAATCAAAACTAAAATTTTATTTTAGTAATCTTAATAGCATATTAAATATCAATTATATACCATGTATTATAAATGAATTTATTTTCTTTTCTATTATGACACTAAGTCAGAGTTATTATAAAGCATTTTATTAAAAAAATAGATGCTGGGAACAATCTCCATTAACATCCACTTCTTTTTTTTTTCCAATGGACTGATCCTATATTGTGACGCTTTACATCAGATTATGTTGAAATCACTGGGATGTCCACGTCATTAACGTTTAGATACAATTATAGATATGCCCCTGAATCACTTAAAAGGCTTTCAATCCAGTCCTCGAGTTCACAACTCAAAAACTTTCAACGTCTTTGATCTAGGACAACTTCTTTGAGCTAGGAACTTTCCTGATGGTTTCAGAATAAGGACCAATTTCATACGGTTTTATAAATATGTGGAAGGGTCAACATCAAAATTGTTACGTTTCATGCAGAATTGAAATTGTTTCAGTATTAAGGACCAATTTGAATTTTTCTATATAGTTAAGGGGTGTACTTATAATTTACAGAATTCTTTTTTTTTTTTAGATTAACGGGGGTGTCCGGGCCAGTTTGCGCGCACCACGACTAATCCCACGGGCCCTGAAGTTAACGATCATGTAAGCCTCCAGTGGTCATCATATGAATAACCAAGAACTCGAATCTGAAACCATAGAAGGAGCAAACCTCTTAGTCTCAAGTCTTTACCACTTCAATACCACCTAGATGATTTAATTTACAGAATTCTTAATTAGGAGAAGAAGCGAAACTCCTCCACTGTCATCTAATCTTTTTTGGAACATTTTTAAACTCTAAGCTTATATAAGTTTACCAAATAAAACTGATTAATTTGTCGTAGAATATCATTAATTGAAAAGTAATTATCAAATCAACTAAAAAGCTTTTGACGAAAAGCTCCCGACCAGCTTGAAAAGAGCACATAATAAAGTATTTAATTAGTTCTGTCATTACCAAAACTATATATATATAACGTGTGTGTGTGTGTGTGTGTAGAGGGCTAGCTGGCTATGATTATAAATAGAGGCTAAATTTAGCTTCTTAAATTATCATTTAAATCTTATTAAATAAAGAAAAATAAGAAAAGGGTCATGGATGGCTTGCCAATATATATCTGATAGTTTACTCATATCTCCCGATGATCCGAAGTTATAAGCAAAAATGCATGAAAAATGTAAGAACAATATTTCCGGTGTGATTCTACGACGGTACAATATACAAATGGTCTGCAAGATATTAGACCAGCTCCGACGACCTCCCCTAATTTGTATAATCTACTTGGGTCATCAACCTGTAATTCTAGACAACAATACTTCGACAAACGGAACTTCAAGGTGCAATTTTGCAGCTATGTAATTAGGAGTAAGCTTGCTACCTAGGAGGCTTTGTGACGTCTCCTGAACAAGCAAATTATCACCTTAAACTTGCACTGGAAGTAACCAGCCAATGATCGCTTGCCCAGCTAGCTTGAATCATGTAAGATCATGCGGCAGCGTGGCCTAGCAATCTACACTAACTAGGCAAAGTTACAAGTTTTAGCCTTATTTTAAGTTTAATCTTTGTGCATTTTACTGCTCCAATGGCGCGGCTAGCTAGCTAGCTGGTTGCCATTTTGGCTGAAGCATTTTAACCTGACAAGCTGATATATATGATACAGGAGCATCCTTCGAACAAAGAGATTATTAGGTATACTAGAGATGTATCACTGTTAGTTATTTACGTGAGGTGTCCGGACCAACTTACACGCACCACAACTAATCTTCATGGCCCACTGAACATCTTGCAAGCCCAATGAGCAGGTAAGGCACCGCGGGAGTGGCAGGCGTGCATGGTGAGATTCGAACCCAGGTGCAGAGGAAGGGGACAAGCCCTTCCCACCGCTAGGCCAGAACCTTACTTGCAAACAAAGAGATTATTATTAGGTATAGTAGAGATGTATCACTGTTAGATCCAATGTTATTAATTCGTGCGTTTTAATATATTACGAAAGAAGCTCCAAAATTTCTTAGGATCGGACATTTGTTTATGTTTAGGTCTGGAGAATTAAAGACTAGTAGGAGAATCAATGGATTTTAAAAAGGAACAAGAAGTTAAGGTCTGCACTGGCATCTTCGACGCACAAGAAAGATTAATATCATGCGAGTCACCAACAACATTCAGTAATATATTCAATTTAATTAATGAGGGACCAGAAATACATTTAATTAATATTCATTCAATTTTCAAAGACGGTCAAAACCACCCCCTCTCATTTATACCTACTTTATACATGTAGCTTCAACAACTATATTGAAAATCTGAAACAATTTTCTTATATAATTTGAGGGTGGGGAATTCAAATTTTGGACGCATAAGCTCAAGCCTGCTAGCTAGTAACACGCGTGAGTGTGTAGCTTTTTTTATATATAATTTATGTAGAGATAGACCTTAAAGAGTGGGGTTTTTATACATACATACATACATACATATATATATATATAGTTATCTTATTTAATAGATAATAAATAAGTTATAGATATTATCAAAATATCTGACTTAAAATTAACCTGAGATATATATTTGTATATATAAACATAAAACATTTATATTTTTAAAGACAATATATATCTCAATAATGATATAATACATATAGTCACACTCATATATGTATACACACATAAATGCATATGTACATACATGCATATATATATATATGTTATTTTATTTTATATTGAATAATAAATAATATTCATGTGAATACTCAAAACTTAAATGATAGAACATGACTGTATAAATTTTTTATTCATTAAATAATAAATATAGTAGAAATCTGATTCGGAAGTACCTGTTATATAATATAAGGAGTTTTGGCATTGCCAGTAATGAATAAAGAAAATATCTGATTATCATGAATTAACTTGTCAATTGACTCACTTTTTCCCCTCCTGATACTGAGGTCTAAATTAAAAATAAAATGGCAGCACTCGTGAGCTCTATAATCTGGTGGGTTTCACAGAACACACTTAGCAAATCAGGGAAATTAATGGAATCTCTTCTTCTTCTT
>NW_011500094.1:311762-353874 GCF_000495115.2 Populus euphratica
GTGTGTGTGTGTGTGTGTGTAGAGGGCTAGCTGGCTATGATTATAAATAGAGGCTAAATTTAGCTTCTTAAATTATCATTTAAATCTTATTAAATAAAGAAAAATAAGAAAAGGGTCATGGATGGCTTGCCAATATATATCTGATAGTTTACTCATATCTCCCGATGATCCGAAGTTATAAGCAAAAATGCATGAAAAATGTAAGAACAATATTTCCGGTGTGATTCTACGACGGTACAATATACAAATGGTCTGCAAGATATTAGACCAGCTCCGACGACCTCCCCTAATTTGTATAATCTACTTGGGTCATCAACCTGTAATTCTAGACAACAATACTTCGACAAACGGAACTTCAAGGTGCAATTTTGCAGCTATGTAATTAGGAGTAAGCTTGCTACCTAGGAGGCTTTGTGACGTCTCCTGAACAAGCAAATTATCACCTTAAACTTGCACTGGAAGTAACCAGCCAATGATCGCTTGCCCAGCTAGCTTGAATCATGTAAGATCATGCGGCAGCGTGGCCTAGCAATCTACACTAACTAGGCAAAGTTACAAGTTTTAGCCTTATTTTAAGTTTAATCTTTGTGCATTTTACTGCTCCAATGGCGCGGCTAGCTAGCTAGCTGGTTGCCATTTTGGCTGAAGCATTTTAACCTGACAAGCTGATATATATGATACAGGAGCATCCTTCGAACAAAGAGATTATTAGGTATACTAGAGATGTATCACTGTTAGATCCAATGTTATTAATTCGTGCGTTTTAATATATTACGAAAGAAGCTCCAAAATTTCTTAGGATCGGACATTTGTTTATGTTTAGGTCTGGAGAATTAAAGACTAGTAGGAGAATCAATGGATTTTAAAAAGGAACAAGAAGTTAAGGTCTGCACTGGCATCTTCGACGCACAAGAAAGATTAATATCATGCGAGTCACCAACAACATTCAGTAATATATTCAATTTAATTAATGAGGGACCAGAAATACATTTAATTAATATTCATTCAATTTTCAAAGACGGTCAAAACCACCCCCTCTCATTTATACCTACTTTATACATGTAGCTTCAACAACTATATTGAAAATCTGAAACAATTTTCTTATATAATTTGAGGGTGGGGAATTCAAATTTTGGACGCATAAGCTCAAGCCTGCTAGCTAGTAACACGCGTGAGTGTGTAGCTTTTTTTATATATAATTTATGTAGAGATAGACCTTAAAGAGTGGGGTTTTTATACATACATACATACATACATATATATATATATAGTTATCTTATTTAATAGATAATAAATAAGTTATAGATATTATCAAAATATCTGACTTAAAATTAACCTGAGATATATATTTGTATATATAAACATAAAACATTTATATTTTTAAAGACAATATATATCTCAATAATGATATAATACATATAGTCACACTCATATATGTATACACACATAAATGCATATGTACATACATGCATATATATATATATGTTATTTTATTTTATATTGAATAATAAATAATATTCATGTGAATACTCAAAACTTAAATGATAGAACATGACTGTATAAATTTTTTATTCATTAAATAATAAATATAGTAGAAATCTGATTCGGAAGTACCTGTTATATAATATAAGGAGTTTTGGCATTGCCAGTAATGAATAAAGAAAATATCTGATTATCATGAATTAACTTGTCAATTGACTCACTTTTTCCCCTCCTGATACTGAGGTCTAAATTAAAAATAAAATGGCAGCACTCGTGAGCTCTATAATCTGGTGGGTTTCACAGAACACACTTAGCAAATCAGGGAAATTAATGGAATCTCTTCTTCTTCTTGTTTTTTTTTTTTTTTTTGTTTCAGCATGCATGGATTCGAATCAAATCAGACATCCATGGAATTCTTTTGCTTTTCATATCTAAATACCTAAGAATCATCGGAGGCCCTTCTACTATCGGAATCTGGTAAAATGATTTGGTCAAAAACGATTCATAAAGAGACCCACAAGGTCCATGATAGGAGAATTAAATGCACGTAGATGTTGACCACGACCATGGCAGGGAGTTAAAGGTTAGCTAGCAATCATGTGGCCAGGGAACTCTCAAAGGTGACCATGCCCGCAAGTGGGTCAATCTCCAGCCATCAAAAGAAGGGAAAAGGAAGAGAAGGCAAACTTGTTAGTGAGAAGATAATTAAAAATAATAACATAAACTTGGTGGCACTTGAGTGGATTGAGCAGAGACTAGAGGGTTAGCTTCATCAGCACATCCCTGATTTTGAGACCATATCACGTGAGCAAGGGAATCCAGATTTTCAAACCCACTAATTGCCTGACCAAAACCAAGCCTGTTTCTTGATTTTATACACTATTATATCCCATGAACAATGCGGCATAGGTATAGCAATATTGCTATTCTATCAATAAAGTAAAGTGTTTTTTCCTTGTAGGGATTAAATTGTTTGCTTTACTTTATTCAGGACCATAAAGGGCCAAAGAATCTATAATAAAAAAGAAATTAAAGCTAAACGGCGCAGCTTCAAGGTCCCTATTTCAAGGGTCGTGGCCTTGGGAACTCCCCCGATGGGAATCTGTATAGATTTTTGCTTTTGTCGCAACCTCGCAAGCTAGCCTCCCCCAGTGGCCACTGCCCTCCCTCCCTTCTACATTTCAAAAATGGCCGATATATTCAGTTTGGATTTGTCACCAATGGATCAAGTTGTCTATTTTTTTCCCTTCTTTTTTTTTGTTTTCCTGGTGCTGGTACGAAGCATAGTACTGTGGTAATATGTATGAATTGTTCATGATATGGCTTCACCTCCTTTTGTGCAATAGCAATATTTAGGCTTGGAGAATGAATAAGAATCAAGCGAAGCTTCATGTGCAGGAGACATCGACTGACCCTCGAGATAAATAATGAAGAACTCATTACCAAGCATTAATTGAAGCAGATCATCTTATGAACAATAAATTCATGATACTGCCTCTCTGGACTTCACTCAGTCTAGATTATCTATAAATGGGGTTGCCGTTACTTGGAGAGAGCCCGTGCTGGTCTGATGGGGCTTTGAATACTCCATGCACGACTCTTCGTAAAAGGAAAAAAAGTCTCCTTAAAAAAAAAAATTGTGCTATTAAGTCTAACCCAGCTTAAATGTCAGCTTAGTATCCGGTTTATCCGTTCATAACTTAAACCAAGTTTTAAAAATAAAATCAACTTAGAATTAATTCAGTTTAACTTGTTGAATCTAATAGATTAATTTGTAATTCAATCGATCCAATCACTTGATTTAACTTTAAAAAGTTATTTTCAAACATATAATTGTAACTTTTTAAAAAAAATTATAACAACACTGTTTTAATTAATACAATTTAACTTGTTTTAATTAATACAATTATAACAACACCTCGTGACTTGTGTCTTGGACTGGATTTAATAACTTGAATGAGAATAGATATAAAATAAGATTAGGATTATGGAATATATTGTATTTCTATTTTTCTGTAATAGTTTATCCGTTGGTTTAGCACTCGTTCAAGTGATGTATAAGTTGCAATTATGTACAGCCTTTTACAATATATATTCATTTTTATCCCTGACTGTATCATTGTTCTACTTGATCAGGGACCAATCTGCACAACATCTCAAGAAATATGACTAGTGACTGAAGCAAGGGCTCTTTAAGTAAAATAAGTGCAGCACAGAATGAGTCCCTTGCTACATCTCAAGTCCGGCCCAAAACAAAAGCTTTCAACGGGTTTGATATGGGCCTTTTTAGAAACCATTAATCTAAAAAATAATGTGGGATTATAGGGGACAAGGCCCATAATTGTGTTTGCAAATGCTATGGTCAGCTCAGTACAAAGAATAGTAAAGATCCATGATTTTTCTTTTATTTCTATTTATTGGTGTCCTTTTCTTTTCTTTTTTCTGGTTTCTTGGGTAGTTTATTGTTGCTGCTACACATTTGCCTTGTTTTTCTTGTTGAGTAATTTCCTCGCAGAAGACTATGTTAATTTGCTAGAGAATACTCAAGGATAAAATAAAAACAAAAAAAAGAGCCATTTTTTAATGTTTATCTCATAAAAATACTTAAAAAAGCTCAAAAGAGAAATTAAAAAATAGGGGTAAAATAGAACTTTTTGTAAACTACAAGGGGTAATATAAGAAATGGAAAAATATAGGGTAGAAGTGGAATATTGATGAATCTACAGGGGCAAAAGTTTTCAACCAAATTTTATTTCTGTTCTTGATTTATATTTTAAATGGTCTGGGCTATATGTTTGTTTGTGGGTCTTTATAAGTTGGGTCTGACTAAGCATTTATGGACTTCGTTAATGGGCCCAATTTCTTCCCTCTATGTATGGATGAATCCATTGCTCCCCCTTGTTTCGAAAACACGGTCTCAAAAAAAAAAAAAAAAGAAGAAGCAAAGTGGAAATGGCGGTGGCAAAAGCAGCCTCGGGAGTGCTGTTGTCACGACCGGTGACATTCGTGACCGGAAACGCAAAGAAGCTTGAAGAAGTCCGTGCAATACTGGGCCAATCCATTCCTTTCCAATCTCTCAAGCTTGACTGTGATATTTCTCTCTCTCTCTATGTGTTTTTGTCTCTATGGGAAATAAAAATTATATGATCATGGGGTTGATTGTTGTTTTTTCTCTCGGTGCTTACAGTACCCGAGCTGCAAGGAGAACCTGAAGAAATCTCTAAAGAGAAGGCTCGTTTAGCTGCCGTAGAGGTACAATATATGCCACCGAATATCTGTGTGCATAGGTTTTTTTTTTTTTTTATTGTGCAAATAAATAAATAGTGTGTGTATTTCTATTGGAAATTGCAGGTGAATGGGCCTGTTTTGGTAGAGGATACTTGTCTTTGCTTCAATGCCCTAAAGGGTCTTCCGGGTACTTATTATCGTCTTTGCTTCAATGCCTTAAAGGGTCTTCCGGGTACTTATTATCTTGCTTGTTTGATAACTTCTTGTTGTCGTTCTTCTTCTTTTTGTATGATTTTATTTTTTATTTATGATTTTTTGTGCATTTGTTTGCAGGGCCATACATGTAAGTTGTGATTATTTTCTTCTATTGTCGATGTGAAGTTTTGTTCATTTTATAATGGTGTAAGGCCTTCTAATTATGGATTACATTTTTTTTTTTTGTTTACTTTCATGAATTTTGGATCAGAGGAATTTTAGAATGATTCATGGGAGGGAAATCACAAATTTAGGGAGATTTCAGCTTGATGAAAGAAGGCTAAATTTGATGCCCGAATCATGCTGGTGTGTTAAAGTTAGAATTTCAATGGTTACCATTGAACATATGTAAATTGATGATTGGACTAACTAGCTGTACACCATGAGACTTTTCAGAACATTTAACCAAAGGGGACATGAACCATCCCGTTTTTCCAATGTCAAAAGGATTTTGTTACAGGGAAGTAAAACATAGTCCTGACGAATATTTCATTGGTTAATAGCTTGAGATTTAGGTTTTCTTGAATCTTCAGAAGCTCCTGGATAAACTCAAAGTTGACTTCTTTTATTAAAAAAAAGAAGTTTCAGTAGCTGTTCTTTTGTTTTAATTTTTTAAAGAAGTGTGATTTATTCATCATAATAACATGTAAATAGGCCAACAAACAGTGTTGACATTATAATCAACTTGTCAACAGATGCAACTTATTTGTTCACCTGCTTAGATTGTTCATGCAACAAAAGGTTTCATCTTGTCATTTTATGCACAGCTTTAACCTTGTTCTGTTCATTGAGGTAAAGTATAAAGAAGAACTGGAAAATTCTCTTCTAAAACTACAATGCCCCTGCCTCATTAACTGCTCCAGAAGATCTAACTGACATAGGATATAAAAGAGTTTGATGCTCATCTTGCCATCTGCTTTTTGCGAACCTTATTTAATTGCTTTTATTATTCTTATTTCCTTTTTGTTTCTTTTCAAACGAAGATAAATATGTAAATGTAGGTACCTTTTCATTTTATTTTATTTTTTCCAATGATATAGGCATAGTTTTTCTGTCCTTAACTATTTCAAAATTATTATTCTTACCAAGCTCAACCTTGACTTTTAAAAGAGTTGATGATTCAGTATCCTTAGAAAATGACATGTGAACATCTAGTAGTTTTTTGGTGTTATTTTCAACAATTTGGTTCGAACAATCTTGTTCCGTGGTCTTTTGCTGCCATCATCTAACATGATTATGATTCATGCAGAAAGTGGTTTTTGCAGAAGATTGGTCATGAAGGTTTGTTCTTTTCATAGTGTTTTGTTCCTATCATTTCTTATATTGTTATTGTTGTCAAGTTGCCTAACAATTTTGCACTTTTCAAGGTCTGAACAACTTGCTAATGGCATACGAGGACAAATCAGCTTATGCTTTATGTGCATTTTCTTTTGCTCTTGGGCCAGATGTTGAACCTATTACATTCCTTGGGAAAACTCCGGTATGCTTTTCTCAGAACATAAAAGAATCTATTATGTACCCCTCTCCAAGTCTCTTTTCTTTTAAGATGGATATGTGATATAAATAAGTAAATAGCTGCTCTTCAATCTTTCACACAAAATAATTTCTAGCTTATGTGAGTTTGGAGGTTGCTATGCCCTTTTAATCTGACAAGGGATCGTGACCAAACTTTGGCCAAAATCTTTCTCTAGGCAGTAACCTATCCTATAAATTCTACTGTCAATGTTGCATGTAAGTCAATAAAAAGTTAAGACTGTCTATTAAAGATGAATGAGCACTCTTTAACAGAAGAGTTGAGAAGAACTTACCTTTCTATTAGCGGTTATTTCAAGAGGAAATGCATATGATCCTTCTGTTTCATAGAATTGCTGGTTAGTTGATCAAATTTGACAAATAGCAAAACTGATACTTTTAGTTCCACCTTTTTCTTAGCACTTGAAAAATAGGCTTATTCAACTGATTGCATCGGGATAATGTGTTTAGATTACTTATATTTACTTCACCCATGATTTGCTAGTTAGAGTGTTTTTTCACATGGTTAAGGTTCACATCCCATTGTCGGTCATCTGATACTTCTGGATGCATTATCATCTTGCTGAAGCTCTTGGTTGGATAATGCAATAGTCTATCAAACTTCCAATCATGACCCTTAAATGACTAGGGGATATTTAAAATAGGATTTAGGAGTCATTGCTTCATCCTTTCCTGTCAAGCATTAAATTCCAACTCAGTAAAATGATTTTTTACATGCTCTTTGTGTGCTTAAAACCCGAAATCACAATTATTTTGATGAATCGAAGATATATTATTTCAGATGTGTTCATTTTGTAGGAAAACTGTCACACACTAGTTAAAACTACCAATGTATGATCTGTGGCATTATTTTTCAGGGGATGATAGTTCCTGCAAGGGGACCTAATGATTTTGGATGGGACCCAATCTTTCAACCTGATGGCCATGAGCAAACGTAATCTTCCTTCTTTGATTCCTGTTGTTTTGTCTCAGTGTTCCATAATAATTGAACCAAGGTGCTGGTGGATTGTGTTATTTTTTTCTTTTACAGCTA
Source organism: Populus euphratica (assembly GCF_000495115.2). Taxonomy (NCBI): domain Eukaryota; kingdom Viridiplantae; phylum Streptophyta; class Magnoliopsida; order Malpighiales; family Salicaceae; genus Populus; species Populus euphratica. The sequence continues at coordinate 319,294 of NW_011500094.1, forward strand.
TGCGGAAATGGCAAAGGATGAAAAGAACAAGATTTCTCACCGCTCCAAGGCCCTTGATATGGTGAAATCCCACTTTGTTGAAGCTGGATACATTTTTCAAGACAAATGACTCTAAAAGGAGTGAGCTATAGTAGAATTATTGGCAGTTAAAAAGATTTACTTGTGCTGCATTGTCTGCCCTTGCTTATCTCCATGATGGTTTTGTATCATGAAAAAACCAAGAGGAGGAATAGAGAAGGGTTTTTTTGAGGGGAATCAAGAAGAAGGATTTCGGACAATTGTACTGCTGTTTTGTTGCATGGAGAAATTCAAAGGCCTTTTAACATATGAATGATTTCCCTCTCAAATTCAGGTGGAAAAGGTAATGTTAAAACCTTAATTGAAAAGCAAAATTTAACCTCTGACTCTCTTAGAAGATTATCAGTGGTTCCAGGATGAATCTTTGGATATCTCGTTCACAAGTGTGCTGATTATATTATTGCATGTTTGTTATATTTTGGTTCTCCTCAATGTTTTTGATAAGGCTAATGCTACTGAGAGTTTTCAAGTTACATTATGCTGGTTTTGTTATATGACGATAGTCATATGGATCAAAATGGACATTCCATGCACAGATTTATTGTTGCATGCCCCTGGGAAGTGGCAGCTGCAGCTGCTAAGCAGTTCAACTCCTACAAGATAGTGGATGCGTGCATTTTCAGGGCTGAAATGTATCTCTCACAACGTTTCAAGCTTGAGAGTGCATTTTCAGGGCTGAAATGTATCTCTGACAACGTTTCAAGCTTGAGCAGGCACTTAGGACTGGCTGACAGCCAGTCCAAATTCAGTATTCCTTGCTGGAACTGAGCCTCTTTTGGGCCTAATTTTCCCCATACAAGGAAAATTGTGTGTTTCCAGTCCAAATTCAGTATTCCTTGCTGGAACTGAGCCTCTTTTGGGCCTAATTTTCCCCATACAAGGAAAATTGTGTGTTTCCAGTCCAAATTCAGTATTCCTTGCTGGAACTGAGCCTCTTTTGGGCCTAATTTTCCCCATACAAGGAAAATTGTGTGTTTCTGGGGAACCCATTAACGGAAAATAAATAAACATTCCCAGTAAAGTACATAAAAATATGCAAGCACCTCTCTACCTGTATTAAACAGAGCTAAAAACAGATTTGGTTTTACATTTGCACCTATAACTAGCGTTAAAAGTTGCCTGTACCAGTGTTGAAGACGCCTAGATGAGATCAGCTTGACATTGAAGTGGTAGTGCCGGTGTTTGAACTCTTTTAGCCTCCACCTCCTTAAACAGAGATTCTGTGAGTGTGCTCATTGTTGATAACATAATTGATCACCAAACTAGCGACTTGTACCAAATGCTACAAAAACAAGTGTGAAAATTCTATTCCTGGAACCGTATGCCACCTTTTCTATCCAAATAGGCCAGGCACCATATGGTGGTGAAATCTGGAATTTGGGGCCCTTCTATTTCTGCCTGGACAAAAATAAAGAGCACAAACAACATATCCATTTCACTTTTTAGCTGGCTCGTGTGAGCTCCATCAAAAACAGTAGCAGTCTATTATTATGTTATGATAGCAGCTACGAGTCATCATGTCTAATAAAATCTTGAAACAATTTTGGCTTAATTGTTAGGAACTTGTCTGCGACATGCAGTATTCAATCCTACTCTTGCCCTACTCATCCAAGTTGGAGCCATCAATCATCCTTTTCATAATACAGATGCCTGTCTGCCTTTAGCTTGTGCCTTTCAAGTCTTGCGATTTGTTTTAGATTCTGTGGATGACCATCATGACAAAGATAATTTTTCCCACAACCCAAAAGCAAAATACTTGTTTTCCTTTCTGGTTTTCATCCCCTAGATTTGTATACGTAAGATTCTGATCTTGCAAGAATAATCTTAGGATTCGCAAGAATAACTAACAAGCTGAAAGATACCCTCCCTCCATATAATTCTGTCCATGATTTCTTGGGTAGAATTCATGACACGTAGAAAACGTCTTATAACGACTAGTTTCTGCTTCCAACGTTTCTACATTTTGTCAGTTTCTAGTTTGTCCACGATGTTTCACTGCAGTGTAACCAAAGAACGGGGCTACGGTGTCAAGAACGAAAGAAATTCAATCAATCCAATCTGAACATCTTGGTGTGAAAACAATAAGGCCATATGGAAAGTTTTTGGAGCAGAGCAAGCTCGCTAGACGTAAATGGTTATTGCAAGAGGATGGTCTTAGATGACAGATCTAGGCTCTAGCAACGTTCATATGAATAGCATGTATTGTTAAAAATGAGCGCAACTTGGCTAAAGAATTAAATCGGTCCCATCACTCACAGGTACAGAACTTCTCACATGCCATATGGGACCCTAATTCACGTGCAGATCCATGCGTTTTTTTATCAACCTTCCATGTGAATTACACCTATTAACTACCTCACCTTCGGGTTATCCATTTCCCTCTGTGGCCATTGTCTAAAAAGCATCACATGCCGAGAGACTTGTCCATAAATCAACAGTTGAGTTAGTGCCCACTGGTGGTGGCGATCGTTGTGAACCACATGGAAAGTGACAATTCACCATACTATTGCGTGTGTGTTGATTTTATCATACGACTAGTCGCTATTTCCTGAAATAATTTATAAGGGGTTTAATTAGCTATGTGAAGACATTTCACAGAAACCCTGAAATGCTACTCGAAGCAGCAAAGTAGAATGTGCTCTTCTGGTGTTGGTCGACCTTGAAGCTTAATGAAGTTTTTGCTTGTCCAATTTGCCATTTGAAGGAAGGGAAGCTTAATACATTAACATTATCATGAATTCAAGCTCATGGCTGATCTAAATGCTGTCGATGTAGATTCAAGATATAATTAATAAATTACGAAGTCCTTGGCCCGCGATGAAGCATAGGTGCAAGTTACTCCATTGGATAGGTTATCATGCTAGTGACTGCCTGGTTAATAGCTTTATATCATGTGATGGCAGCGGGTGCGCACATGACAGAATCATTGCCACCGTAGAAAGGAACAGCTAAGGGATCATTTGTAAATTGCACAAGAAAAAAGTAAAAGATATGTGAAGGAATCCATTGCCAAAGAAAAAGCAGAGAAAAGGGAAAAGGTAAAGAACATCGTTGCTATTTCTATGCATTGTCCGTGACAAAGTTTTTTCTTTCTTTCCATTGACTCAAATTTGAAATCCGTAGTATTGCTTGCTTGTATCACTACACAAATAAAATTAAAAAAAGAACGCAAATCATTCAAATCCTTTAGACTCTAAAGACTTCACAGTATGTGGAGACCAACAGACCGACACTGTAGAAAGATAGATGCATGACTGGTAGTTAGAAGAAAAGGAAATGTGAAAATGGAAAGGGCAAAAGAAAGGTGGGGGGAAAAGGAGGGTAAAGGAAATCAAATGAACAACGCTTCTGCACCTGCTCCTGGAATAATGGAGTGAGGAATTGTTTTTGAACTGAAGCAGGCCGAGGTTGAGAAATAACAGAGGCAAACTGGGATGGAGATAGTGTGGGTGTGACAATACAATGACACGTGTAAAAAATGTACACTTGCCAATATATGTGATTGGTGAATGCAGATAGACAGGACAAACAATGGCTGAGACATTGAGTAACAGTAGCAGGGGGGGACTGTATAGATGTAAGAAATTATAAATAAGAGAAAACTAAGTGGCCTTTTTTTGGCCAAATTTTTAAATGGGAGTGAAAAGACTAGCACTGGCGGGCCCTGCGGCAGCCAAGAGCACCAGCATTAGCAGTCATTGCCCCGACCATGGAAGAAGACTTGGCACCCAAGCTTGAAGCGCGAGCATAGCTAGATGAAGCTCCAGCTCCAGATGGAGTGAAGTAAGCACCATTCAGCAGCAGGTCTCCCTCTGACCTCCAATTCCAGTTTTTCCAAGAGCCCGCGGCTGTATCTACCCTCTTTGTCACCTGTTCAAAGCAGTGAATCATCAACAACCAGCCTATGCGGGGTGCATTTCACCGTAAACGTTGAAAACAAGGAGACAGAAAACGATAGGAGTTAGCTAGTAGTATAGTACCTCCTTTGCAAAAGGGTTGACTGGAGCATTATATCTGTTGCCCTGGCTGTTTTTGGTGGGTTCTGCACCGCCACCGATGGCATACATTTCCCAGTGAGTGTAATCATTGTTCACCACATGGAAGTACCCGTGTCTACACCTGCATGATTCATGATTTAGATTCATGAATTAAGCATAAACAAAAATAAACTACAAAGGTCTCTTTCTCGCAATGTATTTTCAGCAGCTATCATATCAAGCAAAAGATGGTTTAGTTTCTTGAATTAGGCAATTTTCTTCCTTGGCCAATTATTGGTCGATTATTGGGGTATGATTTCTATCATGTTATTTTTTTTAGACAATTTTATAATAATAACAAAGCAATGTCGGAAAGCCAAAGTCCTTTCAATAGGAAAGGTCAAATTAAATGTTACCTTGGCATTCTCTGGATCAGTCCCTCTCCAAAATGGTTGTACGCAATGGTCACTTGCATTTGCTTGTCTCTGGTGTAAGTGTCACTATGGCCCAATAGCATTACCTGTATTAAATGGCATAGTAAGCACCATTAGCTTCCGTCAACAAGAAAAATAAGTAACATTGAAAGTACCAAAACAAGCAGCAAACCAACCTCATTATGGTGGGTGAAGTGGTTGTTGGAGACGGTAATGGCAGTAGAACCCATGACAGCATCAACCAGACCATCAGCACAATTAGAAAGCGAATTGTGATCAACCCAAATGTGGCTTGATCCAAAAATAGAGACGGCATCACCATCAGCCATTGTCCTCCATCCGTAATGAGATGGCGAGCTACGCACCATAGCATTGCCAGTGGGCTTGCAGTCATGAATATGGAGACCATGAATGATCACATTGGTAACAAATTGGATAGTGATGCACCCACCATTAGCAATGTGAACATTGACCCCACGGCCATCTATGGTCTTAAAGCTGTTCATGATAAGTTCCTGCTTCAATTGAATCACCATGTCCCTTTTGAACACGATCCATAGAGGAGCGTCCTGGATCACGGCATGGCGCAAAGTTCCAGGCCTTGGGTTTACAGGGTCATGGTCACTAGAATCAGTAACAACATAGAAGCGACCATCACGGCCACCAATGGCGTTTCTGCCAAAACCAATGCCACAGTCAGCAAGGCGCTTGCGGTTCTTGTGCCAGTTGGGGTCACAACGCCAGCAATCATCAATAGGATTGCCTGTTCCACAAGAGAAGTAACCAAGTCTCCTCCTTTCAGTACTGTTGCGGATGCTCCTGCAATGTCAAATCCAATCCTATCAGCATTAGTATTATAGATGCCATTCAACCAAATAGTCAAAGCAAGCTTATCATTGATAATTCCAATTCGATTTTTTAACAGCATTAAACATTTTTTTTTACTATTTGCATCAAACAATTACTGATTGCATTTTAACACTAGCATCTGTTGTGTCGGTGGCAACAGCCAGGGCTAGCTAAATCATCATAGTGGAAGCGTATGATAAATGGCAACAGGAAACAAACAATTTGTCATTTTGTGAGGGCCATAAGTTTAACGGAAAGATTTATCTTGGGTTCTTGGTGTACATGCCCGTTATGTTTGTCCTGCTTACATGTATATGGACGAAGCTGTCACATTCAAAACTACAATACAAATTAAGAACCCACATGCCCTCGACAATCAACTATATGAATTTTCAGCATCCCATCTTCAGCTAAGCCAAAAAACTACATTAAATTGATTTTGAGCTGAAATTTTAAAAGGCCGGTCAAAAAAAAATGGGAAGATGACAAAAGTACTAAATTGTCGGTCACAATCAATTAATATCATCAGAAAACACAGTTAAGACTAGCGTGTCATAAAAAAAGCATTCGATTAAGACATCCTTTCATTGGCGAAGCTTCATTCTGATGCATTTTAGAAGAGAACTGTGTGAAAAGGAGGTGTCTAAAACTGCAGGTTAATTAATTAAAAAACAGGGGGCTATAGAGATTTAATTAAGTGGACATTTTATTCATAATCAAGCATGATTTGTACCTCCTTAGGTACAATAGGTGGATAAGTGAAACAGTAGACAAAAGACACAGATCTCACTCCCTCACTACCCCTGCTACCACAACTACAGTAGCTGGCAGGTAGTGGAGAGGAACAGCGTGAAAAAGGTCAAAATAACAACAGCACATCAGATATAAGAGGAACGTGCAGGGAGGATGATTCCTCGGAATCCCGCTATCCCTTTTCATAAAGTGCAAGTTCTACAAAAACTCAAAGGGAAATTTCCCACGGAAAAAAAAAATCATTATATCATCAAACATTAAACACTAATCAAATCAGTAAATGAGGTTTTAATAAAAATCTGAAAAGGGGACAGCTGAGGTGGGTCTCAAAACCCTTTTCTAAACACCTACCATAACCACCAAATCATCCCTCTACCAGTGAATTCAGATAGATTCCAAGTAATAAGTTGCATTGTAATTAAAGGGCAATAGCAATACCACATTATTCTTAATTGATTACTCGAGTTTTAAAGAGAGAAGAAAGAGACTTACATCTCAACCATTGAAACAACCTCTTCAGGGTTCTCGGCAACTGCTTTCTCATTTAATGCATCCGCCTCTTCTTGAGACCTGAAACAACCGCCACCAAAAACACATCAATACCTTCCTTGTTGTATGAAGGAGCCCATGAAATTGAGGACTAGCGGACACGTGCCAATCAAGGCATGGAGTAGACACAATGTGGGACACACAGCAAAGTACAATGTACGAAGAAGAAGAAGAAGAGATTATAGTGTGCGCATTGCTCAAGGCGTCAGTCACTGTCTGCTAAGTGAAACCGTTTAGACGCGTTTCTCCACGAAAGAGGAACTACCTGGCCGAGACGACTCGTCGGCGAGAAGATAACACTGATGACTAAACTACCATTGTTTTGTCCTTAACTGAGCAGTGAAAACAAACGTGGAATTCGAGAAAATGTATGAGGGCAATATGGGAAAGAAAGGACTCCCAGGGGTTTCTCGTTAATCTAACCGGAATCCACAGTTGTAGTAAAAAGTAACAGAATAAACGATCCAGATCTAAAGATCTCAACGGCCAGAGATTCTTAAAAGACGGTTATTTTGGATAAATAAAAGACACTCGACCGTCCAAAAAAGACACTGCATATTAAACAACGGCTCAGATTAACCGTTAAAATTAGCGTTCTACCTGGCCGCCATAGTTGTGTTGCTTGAGCTCTTTACCTTCTCTGTTTCCACACTCCTGTAAATACAACAAAAACAAAGAAACCCAAAATGATTTTTTTAAAAATAAACTAGTGAAAAAGATATTATAGTTATCCAGTCGTTGGGAAAAGTATAAACAATGTAATTATACGGCCCCCTTCTCTCTCTCCAGCTCTCTCTGTCAAGTTTGAGTGCTCCATTAATGAAGAGAAAGCAACTCTGTTTAGTTTTGTGGAAATGGGCATTAAAGGAGTGGTGTCAAGAAACAGAGAAGTGAGCAGAGAATCAAAATGGTGAAAAAGAGTAATTAAGACCTTAAAAAGGAACCTCTGCTAATTAATCCTTTTCCTTTGACAGAATTCCATTAAAATACCATATAATGTAGCTTTCTTTTCCAATAATCATGAGATTTTCAAACCCGGTAACAAAGTATATTAAAAAATCTCAATTACTACTCAAAAGAAGTTCATAACACGACACTAACCATGATTTTTTTCGCACAGAATATTTCGCGAAACAAAAATCATAGAAGAGAGCTGCGTGTAGCAAGATTTTTGGGGTTTTAAAAAATTGACAGTTGAAATCAGATTGTAGTCCAAAAGATACCCATATAGAGACCAAGGGATGCAGGTGAGATTCTGATTGCAAAACCAAAAAATGAAACCAAGTAAAAAATTTTAACCAGAACATAATGAGAGAGAAAAAAAGGACAGGGAAAGCTTTGTTTCTCTTAGCCCAGAAGGACACACCAAACAAACATAGAGACGGAGGAAATGAAGAGCTAATCTTGTTTTTTGACAAGAAAAGGGCATATACATATACATTTTGTGTGTGTGTGTACACGTATATATACCTGGTAAGAGCAGAGATCCCACCATTGGTTCCTGAAGTAGTAGGCATCACACCAACGAACAACAACAGGAGCACAGCAGAAAACACACAAGCCCATTTCCTAGACACCGCCATTGTCAATTTCTCTCTTTCTTTCTCTCTCTGTAGAAAGATTTGATGATGCAGAGAAATAGTTAAAAAAAAAGTTGAGAGAGAGAGAAGAACAAGTGTAGAGTCGGAGTTTAGAGCTCCTACAAACGACCTTTTTATAGACCCACCCATGCAGTACCTTACCAACATAGCAGTAAAAACTATTAATTAAATTTCTTTTTCTAGAAAAAAACAAGAAAAGTAATATTAAACAATTATATTTTTTCTTTCGTAACCATTATTTCCTAATTAATTGAAATTTCTTTTCTCTCATTCTTTTCTATAATTTTTCAATTTTACTCATTCTCCAATTAATTAAACTTCCTTCGTAACCATGTTGCCTAATTAATTAATTTTTTAATTTTTTTCTTTTTTATATAATTTTTTTTTAATTTCTACTATCTTCAATCATATTTTTTTTCACATATACTCTTTTCTTTTTATTTCACTTTTAAAACTTTTTTTATTTTTCTATTTTGTCACGAAAAAATTATTTTTTTATATAATCTTTTATTATTATTTTTTATTCCCCTCTTTTTTTGTCACAATTTTTTATTCCCTATTATCTTATGTCACTTGTATTCTCTTCTTCTTGTATTTCATTTTCAATATTCTTTTTTATTTTTTTTTATTTTATTTTTTTTATTTTTGCCGCAGAAATAAATAAATAAACACACACAAAAATAACAAAAATCATGAAACAATAGACTTTGATAAAACTTCACTGAAAATATATTTTTTTTATGGATTTTCTCTTCTTTTTATTTTTCTATACTTACACTACAAAAACATTAAAGAATTCATTATTCTTTGACTTTGTATAATAAATTTATATATAAAAAAAATAATACATAAAAACCTAATTAGTTCCAAATTATAAAGTGACTAATCTTAAAATAAAATTTAAATAAAATTTCAACATGTTCAAATTGTTAAGTGACTAATCTCAAGATAAAATCTAGACATGATCTAAATAGGTTCAAATTGATATGAAAATTAAAAATGGATCAAAATTGTTATATAATCAAACTTGTCATGAAATTTAGAAATGAATCTAGATTATTAGGTGACTGGCCTTGACATAATTTGTTTTTTAAAAAAAAGTTTAAAATTATTAAGTGACTAACATTATAATAAAATTTAAAATAAAATGCCAAAATCCTGAATGGTTAATGAATTAATATTTTTTATTATCCACTATTAGTATAAATCCTAAATCGACTTTCTATTTAAATTCTTAGCATTGTTAGTTAATATTGCTTTTAACAAACAATATTGGTCTCGGATGTCTCTCTTGATAAATCTTTTAACTATTTTTCAGGTAATATTAATGTAATAATTGCTTTAACTTATTTTGTAAAATAATCGATTGCCACTGAGATAAATCAATGTTCATTAATTACTTTTGATTTTATTGGACAATCATATTCATTCCCCCACATTACAAATAGCTAGGGTGTTATCATGTTATGGAGAGGACTTAACGGTGTATTTATCTTGCTTGCAAAAATCTAGCATTTACGATATCTTTGCACATAGTCTTTGCAATCTTTTTTTTTATAGTCTAGAAATCCACTAATGTGTATTTGTTATGTCATTATGTGCTTATTAACATGTTTAGTACAAACACACTCGTATTTTTTATATATATATAGATTTGTCTACTTTCTTTTCATCCAAAAATTTCAACAAAAGTCCATCAACCTCTTGTATAGTATCTCTCGATCTAAAAAATAATTCATTTTCAACCTCCTTAAGATTTTTCTATCTATTTTTATCTTAATGCACACAGGCTATACTTTTCATCATAACCAATTTGGATCATTAATGCTAGTGTGGCAAGTACATCGAAAAATCAATTCTTAGCTCTACTAAGATGAGTGAGATGGATTTCCTCAAATTGGTTAGCTAGCTTAATAAGGTATTCACAACATTACTTTACTTAATTTCTCATCTTTTGTTTTTTATTTTATTTTAACATGATAGATTATCAATAAATAATCATTATATCTATTAAATCTTCCTTTTTAACATGGCCTTAAACCCAATAATATTGCTTGTTAGTTAGTGAAATGAGCACAACACCCAAATTATTATCACAAATGTATTTGTCTCATCAAAGTATAGGATTTGCATATTTTTATTTGAATTCTCTTTGTTTTCAATCACTATAAACTTTTTATGTAAGAAGCGAAATTATAAAGGCTTGTAATTATCAAAAGCATTATTTACTAAATGATCTATTATATTATTGCTTTTGATTAACTTTATAGCCATGTAAATAATGTTATACTTCATTAACATAACTTGCCATTGTGCTACTATATTAAATAATTAGGGCTTTCAAAAATATACTAGATTGAACCCATTTTAAATATTAACCAAGTTGTATGATAGAGCATGTATTAGTCAAGTCTTTGTTCACTCCATACGAAACTAAATTAATTTTTTTCAATGAAAATGTACTGAAATGCATAATCAATAAACTTATTGCTTAAGTAGTAAATTGTTTGCCTTATCTTTCTAGAATCATCATGTTGGCCCCAAAACACATCCTATAATAGATTCCATTATAGTTAAATACTTATTTAATAGTCTACTCATAACCTATAGAGATGTTTTATCAAACATATCAAACAACATTGCCAAAGACACTTATAAAGATGTTTTATTCCGATCAACTATTGCTTCCTTGAATGACAATACATTCATACATCTATTATTGCTTGTATAATTTGGAAGAGGATTATTGTTCACATTAAAATAATTTGTATCTTCTTCAAAGTTTATCCAGCTATGTTTGATCAACGAATTGACATGTTTTTTAAATTCATTTTACATATTAATTTTATAGTCTATCTTTCCCGAGTGATAATCACATATTTCATCAAGTTTATACCAACAAGGATAATGTAGTTGAGTTGGTTCATAAAGAAAAATGATGGTAATTGTTCTTGTATCGATTTGTGTTTTGGGTATGTTGTTACTATTTTTTATACTAAGAGGAATAACTCCGACTTATAAATACCCAAGGCTAATAATTAAAATTATGTTAGTGTTGTCATTTTGCTCTTTCAGCTTTTTATGGAACAAATCCTTTCACACTTCTTAATTCCACCCTCTAGTGTTTTTTTTTTCACTTTATCTATATTTTCACTAACATAATAAGCTCTGAAATCTTTTAGACAATTTCATTGCATCGATGATAATAGTAGATGGTGTGCTCATCTTGAGGCATTTATAATAATTAATGATATTCTTTAATGGTCTATACCATGTCAATATTTCTAAAAGTAAAAGTATATGTATGATGAATCCTAAAATTATATCATGGTTTGATGGCTAGGTTTTGCAGTAGTATTTTTATGATTTTGTTAGATTTTTATACCCTTACTTAAAATCATATTTATCATAAACATTCAATTTTTCCCAACATATTTGAAGATTGTTAACCTAGATAATGAAGCACAAATATCTTAGCTTATACAATTCATTATAAAACCCATGACTCACACAGTCCCCTTTTATTTGTTGTAAAAACTCAAACTCATTCTAGAATTGTTTTTAGATATACTTTATATTTATAATCATCTTCTAAAATATTATATGCCAGGTTAATATTTCATACATGTTAGGTTTGCCCAATGTGATATTATAAGAAGACATTCCTAAAAAAAAATTTTAGTCATTACATACAGGTAAATTAACAATTTATAGTCTCAAAAAGGTTTCTTGCTACCTTAACAAACCTTAAAAGGGTTGATCTGACACTTATAATCACAACCAAACAGACTTTTAATGAGAGTTGAGGTTCCATATGTGCTAGTTTAGGCTGAAACTCATAAAGGCACCACTAATTCCTTGTTGCTAACTTAAAGTAATGCAAATGAAAACAAGGTGTAGTGGATGCATAGGTATAACTCTATATTTAATCTACATATACATGATAAACCAAATATATCAAATAAAATGCAAGAAATAATAACATAAATAAAAAAATTTTAAATCAGATAAACTATGCAAAAAAAATAATCAAAATAAACATTACAACAAAACACATCATTTTTCATACAAACAAACAAAGCCTATACCTTATTAGGTAGGTATATAATGAAGTTGTTATTCTATCATAGGGGACATCATGAAAAATTTAAAAGTAAAATTAAAATAAGAGTCGTCACCTAATTTTATAGTAATTAGAAACCTCAACTAGTATTTCAAAGGTTCTGGGTAAAGAGTTGGTTATATAATAAGAAATATATGATCACCTTGTTCATCATATTTAAAGTAAGATGCATTGTTATTTGCTTAAAAATAACATGTGTTTGTTATGCTTCGAGATTAACTAAACCTAATGTTTTAAATTGAAATTAAAAAGTGGTTTTGAATTTGGGCATGAAAATGGTTGAATCCCTACCTTGACAAAAAAAAAAAAAAAACATGTATTTGACTTGGCATAAACATGTATTTGCTATTTCAAATATATAATAATCAACCATTAATGATCAAATCCGATAATAGGTCATCTAATCCCGGGTTGAACTAACATATGTGACGACATATGCGTCATGATGAGTAATTTTTAACTATGTATTTGTGAATAAAAACCTAATAAATATGCCACAAATAATTATAAAAACAAGTTAATCACATGTTGGAGTTCAAATTAAATTGATCTTTGCGATTTGGTTGGAATTAGATCGGAGAGATTGAAATAGTGTTGGAAAAAAAACAATATTTACGCATGCAATACAAGAGCAAACTCATAGTATGATTTTTATAGTATGATTTTTAGAGCTTATTTGCACACTTCACTAGGAAAGAAAGGCATGTGGATATGTCAATAATTTTAAAAATCTCATCTTTTTTTTTTTTTTTTTTTTTTTTTTTTTTTTTTTTTTTGATTTACGTGGGGTGTCCGGGCCAGCTTACGCGCACCACGACTAATCCCCACGGCCCACTGAACACCCTGCAAACCCAGCAGGCAGGTAAGGCAGCGCGGGGCTGACAGGCATGCAACTCCAAGGCTCGAACTCGTGACAGCAGAAGGCGCAAAGCGCCATTCCACCGCTGAGCCGGTGCCTTCGGTGCTAAAAATCTCATCTTTTTATTAGTATAGGTGGTGTCAACCACTTTCCACTTTGCTAAGAGATCGAAGCCCGAGATAGTGGTTGTTGTTAATGAATTTTCTAGATTGTTATTTCTTCTTCTTCTTTTTTATGTTTGGGTTTTTGCTAGTTTATTTTGTAAGTATATCGTCTTCTAATCTCTCCTTTTTTGTTTATGTCTCTTACTCAATTTATTTTGCTTGAGATTCTTTGCAAAACAAGAAAAAGTAATCTGAAAAAATAATATTAGGTAATAATATTGTTTTGTATTTTACTATGGTTTCCTAATTACTCGAATTTTCTTAACATGTAGTAACTTTTTTAATATATATATTTTTTAAATTTTGGTTAATCCTCTAATTTATTTCTTTTTTTAATATATATATAATCTCTTGCGTCCCCTCTTCTTAGTCCATCGTTTTCTGTTCTTCTTATTTCACTATCTAAATTATATATATCATAAAAAAACACACACACACAAAAATAACAAAAACCATGAAACAACAGAATTTGATCAAACTTAATTGAAAGTGTGTTTTTTTTAGGATTTTTATTTTTATTTTTTGAAAATACATGGGAAAAATTAGGTTAATAACGGGTTAGGAGAGCGATTATTCAATTAACTGAAAAGGAGAGGGCCGAACATGAGCATGAAGGATAGAAGATACGGTCACGACTCAATCGTCCGATTGATTCTCTTTCCAGGCTTCAATCTCTCTTTCTCGTCCCCTGTAATTAGTTGCCTGCTTTGTAGTTACGATGACGATTTTAACCCTGGAGGTGCCACGACAGAACATGGCAGATTGTCACGGTTCCCTGCTGATTTTGCGGCATCTGGATAAAAGCTAGGCAATTGCGTGTTTACAAATGAAATTATTGCTAGAAAATGTGTTTTATTTATTTGTTTGTTTATTTCTCATTTCTCTTTTCCATTCTATTTTCTCAGGCGCCAATCACGGCATTTGAAGCCCATTCCTTTGACCTACCAAACTCATCACCGGCTTCAAAACTAGAAGAGCAGAACGGCCAGTTCCTAAAAGGGTTTCAGTGTTTTTTAAAATTTTTAAATATTCTTTAAAGTTCAAGAACCAATATTTTTGTTCCTAAATATAAAGGTTTTTTAAATCATTTATTACTTTAAGTTATTTTATATATTTTTCATAAATATATTGATTTTATTATTGGTTACTATAAACTTTTAGTTTCTTTGATTAAGAAAAAAAATCCAAACAATTAAATATATTAATTAATTAACCATTATCCCAGAAACAAAATAACCTTTTAGTTATATTTCTTGGATTTCAAGGTATCATCTCCACGAGTTTGTAAATTGCATATAGTAATAGGCAAATACTATTTACAATTTTTCATCAATAAAATTTTCAATATATAGCTAGCATGTTTTAATTGATTCACCAGCAAATTATAATTATAATTGAAAATTGAAAGCACTTTTTGAATTTTATACTTCCATGACCATATAAACCTCACTGTAGAATATTTACATCTGAACAGGAGATCAATCCCAGGGAAAAAATTTAAACCAGTGCTCTCTTAATTGATGATGATTATTATTGAGATAAAGTCTCTTAACTAACGTAACAATTTAATTATATATACTTAATCTGCCTGTTTCAGGCCTTTTTTACTCTTAATCTTTTCGAGACCTTCACTGTTACCTTTCTGGGGGCAAGATTATGCTGCCTTGCATCTATCCAAGTGGTTCCCATCATGGCAATTTCTCACGCTTGTACACAATTTTATTACAGTTTTACCCTCGATCATCATGTACAAAAAGGTGCACACAAAATTATGGTCTGCCTAGCAGGATTAGGACCGGTGACCATGTGGACCAATCTACGATGAGTTAAAACTTAAAAATGGGTTAGTTATTTGCTTCGCTTTTCGAGTCCTTGCAGTTAAAATGCATCATTGACTTGCAACTAACCTTTGATCATTGCATTCGATTGTCTTCAGCTGTTGACTGAGGGCATTGTTTGAGTAGCAAACGAGAATTTAATTCAGTTGATTATTATGGTTTTTAAACTTGTTAATGTAATGTATTTTAGTCTTAAATACCCAGTTAATTTGTTGTTTTATCAAAGCAACCGAGTTAAGGAAAGACATGTTAGAACTTGATCGTTACATATGTTGTTCATTTAAATTATTAAGTGCTAGATATTTGACATTAGGGTAGAATTTGGACGGAAGGATTAATCAAATTTCTAGATTTAAGACGGATTTTCACCCAACTAAGTTGAGTCGTTTTTGCTCAACTACTCCTTAGATTAATAATGATTTAGTCATGCAAGTGAGGTTCTAGCTTAGCGGTCGAAGGGGCTTGTCCCCTTTCTCCGCACCTGGTTAAGGAAAGACATGTTAGAACTTGATCATCACATATGTTGTTCAAAATAATCTAGACAAATGTTTAAATTATTAAGTGCTAGATATTTGACATTAGGGTAGAATTTGGACGGAAGGATTAATCAAATTTCTAGATTTAAGACGGATTTTCACCCAACTAAGTTGAGTCGTTTTTGCTCAACTACTCCTTAGATTAATAATGATTTAGTCATGCAAGTGAGGTTCTAGCTTAGCGGTCGAAGGGGCTTGTCCCCTTTCTCCGCACCTGGGTTCGAACCTCATCATGCATGCCTGTCACCCCCGCGGTGCCTTACCTACTCATTGGGCTTGCAGGATGTTCAGTGGGCTGTGGGGATTAGTCGTGGTGCGCGTAAGCTGGCCCGGACACCCCACGTAAATAAAAAAAATAAAAAAAAATAATGATTTAGTCAGTTGAGTCGTTTTTGCTCAACTACTCCTTGGATTAATAATGATTTAGTTATTTGATTAGGAAAGAACACCAACCAATTTTCATCTCTATGGCTTTAATTACTCTCCCTCCATGCTTAATTACATAGATGAAGGCCCACAATACCCATGACAGCATAAACCAATTTCATAACTTCATGTACAAGCAAGAAAGAGAGAGAGCGTGTGCGGTATTAGTACTTTTTACTCAATTGCATTGTTTACATAATGAAAAAGGAAAAACTGTAGATTTCGCAGGACTAGGATTTAATTTATTTACTTCTATTGTAGTGGAGGTTGGATTTCAAAAAAAAAATAATTGAAAATATATTTTATTTAAAAATTTATTTTTAATATTGATATATTAAAATAATTTATTTTAAAAAATAACAAAATAATATTTCAACCATGTATACAATCCAGCCCTTTAAACCAAGAGAAATGTTAATAGATTTCGAACGCCAAAGATTTAATTTACTAATCGATAGTGTGGTAGAGATTATGTATTTTAAAAAAAATTGATTGAAAATATATTAAAAGAATATTGTTAACATTGACATATTGAAAAAATTCAGAAATATTAATTTAAAATAATTTAATTTTTCAAAAAATAATAACACAGTAGTAAACCGCGACATAAAAAAAGGGCTTTAAACCAAAGAGAAATGGCGGGTGGGAGTTCAATTAGCTTTATTTTGTTTTTCAGCTTTGCGCCTGTGTCCCAAGTGAGGTGCAGGGAGACCCAGGCAGTGTCTTGATCGGACCTCGAAATGCGCTGCAAGTAATGTTCCGCAATGAAAAGGAATATTTATTTTATTGACCAAGAATCCCAGTGCGAGCCTGAGAGTGATTGCATCATTATTGGCTCAATTCAAAAAACAATACATACCGCCATGGTTTGATCATTTGAAGCTGGGTTAAGTGACCGGGTCACCAGCGGCAATTTTGTATCCTCGCATGTAAGTTTTCACGTTCATAAAAAGGTTTCAATTTTTTTTTTTTTTTTGGAGTGATATAAGGAGTTGATGACTAGGAACATATTATTTATGCATTCATGAACTAGATAAACAAGATAACGTGCATGAAAAAGACAAGACATAACAAACATATATTATGATCAAGATATATAACCAAAAATTTATATCATTTTATTGGATTAGACTCAATTTTAGTTAAGAGGTCCCCAAGGCAAGGGCGAATCAGAAAATAAAATTAAAAAGAATAAAAATGTTTAGTTAAGAGGTCCCCAAGGCAAGGGCGGAATCAAAAAAATAAAATTAAAAAAATTAAAAAATTAATTATTTTATTATTTAAGTTAAAAATATAAATATTATTAAGAGAGAGGCTGAAAAAAAATTTACAATGGCCCTAGCCACTGTCAACCCCCTGTCTGCGTCCAAGTTAAAAATATAAATATTATTAAGAGAAAAGCTGAAAAAAAATTTTACAAGGTCCTCGGCCACTGTCAGCCCCCTGTCTCCGTTCCTAACCACAAGGGTCATATGCTTTAAATAACTGGTGTTTGAAAAGCTTTTCAATTAGATTTAGAAAAAGTTGTTTTGTTGTTCTTATTATTTTTCTGGTTAATTGTAAATTTTAATTATTTGTTTTAGTTTTGTATATACAGTTGTAATTTTATATCATAAAATAAAGTAATCCAAAAAATATTTAGTTATGCTTATCTAATTACTGTTTGTTTGATAATGCAACTAAAAATGTTTTATTAAGTAATTTTTATTTAATTGATATTTTTAAAAAATACTTTTGATTATTTTAACAAGAGTTAAAATCATCAAAATTACTAAAAAATCATTTTTAAATAAAATGCAATTTTAAAAACACTCTAAATTATTATGTTTGCCTATATACAGCTAGCTTATCAGTGAAGTGACTCTGTCCATCTATTATACACTCAATTTCAGATTGTCAAACGTGATGAAGAGACCAAATCATTCCTCGGAGGCTCGGGCAATGACGGATTTAGAGGAGCCATCAAGGGTCGTGGTCCCTTCAGAGTGTCATTTTCTTTTTCAAGATTGTACGAATTGGTCCTCATTAAAGTAAAAATACACAATTTGATTCATAAAATTTGGATATATCACGGGTTCGTGGAATAATCCATAAGAATTTCTCTGAGCACATATTACAAAGGGTAAATCACTTGTTGTTGAATTTTTCATATAAGAAGATGTGAACGTGATGCTACAGAGCTCGCTCAACCCAGATACCATACATCATATGAAAATTGTGAGATTTAAATATAAATTCCCATAATGTATCAAGAATCAATGCCTGAGTTGCTCGAGTTAAGCTGCTAGCTAGTTTGGTTTCAGCATATTTTAGGAACAGATTTGTTTTTAGGTGTATCCGAGGAAGCTTCATATGTGAATTGCTCTGGAACGAGGAAGGGGAGGCGTGCAAGGACATATATAGAGCATGCAGCATGAGGAAGGGACGTAAGAGTCTTGTTCGAAGAAAATGCCTGCAGTATATATATACAAAGGTTATATCTTGAGAAGAAACACACACACATACATCTCAAGCTCTCTCTCTCTCTCACTCTACCCTAGATTATCTCTCTAAAAAAAGCCTTCTTCGTTTTGTTCTATTTTTTTAAGATATTAATTAACAATTCGAATCCAGATTTTAAAGTTAAAAATTTGATCTGTGCGCGCATAAAGTTCCTCCTCCTCTGCTGGGATGTTTTATATTTGAAAAACGACTTAATGTCCCTCTGCTGGGATGTTTTATGCTTGGAAATGATACAAGAACACAAAGCATGAAGTTAGGATAAGATCAATTATGTGCATGAAAAGGAGGTCTGATCAGCAGCAAAGGCCATTAATTCTTGAGGAAGGCACGCTACAAGGTCATTATCTATGCAGCAAGGATAACAAGCTAATACATTAATTCTATTAGGTATGTGCTTGAAAAATCATGAACATGTATACTGCCCTTCGACCCCAATGTCCCCAGCTACATGTTCCATGCACATGGAATCAATATGAGCCATGCAAGTTATAACTCACAGCATCATATTGCCTAGCTCAATATATATCATGATATTGTGTGGATCTGTGCTGTTTTCTGTTGCCTAATATTGATCTTGACAACCTTGCTGGGCTAGACTGCGATCTTATGCAAGAGCTTATTCTTTCTAGGGTGGGTGGATGGATAATACTGAAGATCGACCAGGCATGTGTTCAGCATGTGCATGGTGGAACCATGGGGCACCCACACATCACATCTTCTCTCCCCTTTGCATACCACTTCAAACACTTAATGATATATATATATATATATATATATTATCTGGGAAAAAAAAAGGAATCGATTCGGTGATGCATTGTTTATATCAACTAATGCTATACATGTAAGTGATTTTCGATAATTTCCGAATCAAATATTATTGGGTCCAGGAATCTCCTTGGGGTGGTCCAGAGTGAGACGACTCCAAAAAATGAAAAAAAAAGAAGAAAGGCTCGCTGATATGATATATATGGCCCGTTAAATTAGAGAGATTTGTTTTAGGATAAATTACAATAGTTTTTTTTTTCAATGATAAGGATTTTTTTTACATGTTTATGTGTCTTATTAAGCTTAAATTTTTAGGTAATGTTTTAATATATTATTTTTTAATACATATTTTTAAGTAAAAAAATTCAATTTAAAATTCATATAAGCTTATATTATCTTTTGCTTTATTTTTTTAAATTACAATAATGATGGTAAAATTTAAATTCATGATCACTTGATCAATAAAAAATTGATATCATATTAAAAAGTCATCTCAATCAAGAAATTTAAAATATTATATAAGGCTTTAAAATATATTTTCATATTCTTATAATTTACAGAGACATGAAATATTAAAAAATATTATGTTGTTAAGGGAGTAAGTAGTAATTAATATCGTAATAGCTAAAAATATCTCTACCAAAAATTTATTTCTCCTACTTATATTTGTTTTTTTTAAAAAAAAAAAGATCCATAAAATAACTAATATTTTATGATCACCATAAAATTTATTCCACAAACAAAAGAAAGCAAAGCCAGAGAAATTAAGACGTCATCACCAAGTATATATGAACCGTCCACGATTGTTAACAAGAATTGTTCCAAAACGCTAAAAGGTTATACCGATGCACGTCTCTCTCCTAAATATTCTATCCGTATAATATATCTTATTTGCATATAAATAAGAAGGTATTTCAAGGATATATATCATAAATCAACAGCTAATTAACAAAAAATCGTTTGTTTCAAAGTAGTGCTGGAGAGGATGGTGTGAAGTAATTAAAATACAATGAATATTGAAAAAGTGAAACATATCAAGCCGAGGGAAAACCATGTCTTAAGGTAAAACTCAAATTGATTCAATTATTTGGAGAGGATGGTGTGAAGTAATTAAAATGCAGTCGGGTCTGAAAAAGTGAAACATATCAAGCCGAGGGAAAACCATGTCTTAAGGTAAAACTCAAATTGATTCAATTATTATTTGGAAGTGTAATTATAATTATTTTTTATGTTTAAACATATGTTAGTAATTTTTTTATTTAAAAAAAATATTTTTAATATCAACACATTAAAATAAATTAAAAAAAATAAAAATATATTAATTTAAAATAAATAAAAAATAAAAAATTAAATTTTTTAAAAATACTTTTAAAATACAAAGAGCAACAAGCCTTGATTTTCTAATTAGATATATAATATTAGACGTTGCATGTAATTCTTCGAGCCAGAACGTCCATGTAATGTCAACATGTCATCGTCACTGAATGGATTTACCAAAAATTTTAAAAAAGTTTTTTTTTCCTGATTTGTGAATAATACACAAAAATTTTGATTTTTTTTCATTGTTCAGGTGGCCATTTTCATATTTTGCATGAATAGATCTTACTTGGATGTCATGCATGAATGGTATATAACAATCACGCATGCATCGAAGCTAGAACCAATGCGAGGAAATTCGTTGCATGAAATTCGGCAGAATTAAATATTAATGGAAAGTGTTTCTAGATTAAATAGGAAGAAAATATAATTTTCATTATATACGGTCTTTTAAAACAAATAAACTCATTCAATTTTTTCATTGATGACTCATGAATTTAGAATAAAATTGGAAGGATAACTTTTGTTTTTTTAGATATTTTTTAAAAGGAAATTTATCTTGAAAAAAAATATTAAATTGGTGTTTTTTCAAATTTTTAAATACAAATATAAAAAAATTTAAAAAATAATTTTAATATATTTTAAAACAAAAAACATCTTGCAACACAATAAATACTATATATACACACGCACGTAATCTAATATATACAATATGTTTTTCTAAAGTCAACTGAATCATAATCAACATGAACAATCATTAGAAACCTAGATTGAAAATCTGGGGGTTCAATTAGAAGGAGAATTCATTTTTTATATCAACCATTAATTAATGATGAAATTGCTCAAGGAGTTTGGATTTTCTTTCAAGAATCGAGGTGGATTGAATTCTTTATTGTTCTATATCTCTGATTAATTGTTATATTTACCATTATTAAGATTTATGGTTCCAACCACTGCCTGAACATGCAGACACGTTATGGATTCTCCACAGCTACTAGCTAGCTAGTAAGGCATCATTTGATCATATGGCAACTTGACCCATCCACCACGCTACGCAAAGCACAAGGTTAATATATACTTGAGAAGTGGAAACCAAGCACACATAATATTAATGGAAAACTATATAATATATATATAAAACGTATAGCCAATGCCACTTATGATCCGTACATATAGAAGTGCAGTGTACCTTATCTATACGTACTGACATACCAAGGTTCAAATATTATGGACGTACAGAGAGGACTCCTACAAATGGGTGCATTTAATCCCAATTTCCAGCTTTTTTTTTCCCGGTCATTGGGATGATAAAAAAATTCTAGAAATTTTCATCTGCTTTACTTGTTCTCCCATGCATGAATGCAGAAATGTGGACCACGGGGCCTTTGTTTTTGCGGAGCGACTGCATTTTATAAAAGATTTAAATTTTTATTTTAAATTTATTTTTTTATTTTTTAAAATAAAAAATATTTTAAAAAATAATACAGCAACAAACATCAACTAAATTAAAAAAATAAAAGTAATAAATGGTTCTAAATTAAGTAACATCGAAGCCAGCTAGGCTGTGCTAGAAAAAGCTGAAAATTACAAGTTAAATCATACAAGAAAGTGAATGGGACCCATAATTTTTATGCAGCAATGATGAAGCAACAACCACAATCACCGACCACACATGCATGCAAGATTGCAAATGTCTCACATGCCCACTCACCACTCTTTAAGGAACACCTAAGTATTAAATTAATTCTCCCAATTACATTTACTTCTCGTTTCCTCTCTCCCTCTTGATTGGATCCTAGTTAATTATAATCCATCTTTTTTATTAAAAAATGAAATGAAATTATTTTATTATTTTTAATTATTTTTATCAACCCCACCAGTACCTGCTAGAGATGGTCGGATTTGAGAAATATGTATGGATTGGATGACAACCTTCAACTTTTATTTTTTTTATTTGTTTTCAAAGAAAAAAATATTTAATGTTCTTCTCCGTTCTCATTTCCTTGTATGAGGAGGAGAGAGAGAGAGAGAGGCCAATCTTCGCTTGCGGAGTGATTTGGGGGTTCTTTTTATGCCACATCAGAACCCTTCATTATTGTTTTTTTCACAATAATAAAAAAATAAAAAGCAAAAGAAACATGCGGTAGTGGCGGCCACGCCTGGCATCCGGTCAGGTTGGTTGCGGTAGCAAATATTACCGGAAGAATCTTCTCTCTGGAAGCTAGAACAACAGAAGGCTGTGTATATGTCTTATCCATTCCTAGAGAGAGAAATACCTTTTCTTCTTTTTTTATCATCTTCTTTTGCCTTGGGTGGTTGGCTGACAGAGAAGGGGCAATGCCTTCCCTCTGTTTTCACAACGAATTTTCTATCAGGTGGGATATGGAACGAGAAAGAGGGTGATTGGAGGTTCTTACTCTAATTATGGAGCTGGTAAAGTTTTTGTTTGTGTGATTTACAAGCACACGAAAAGTTTACAAGACCCCACCTTCCACAGTGATTGATCTATGGAAATGTAGCAGCAGCGCATGAAAAGAGGTGTTTCAAATCTTCCAAGAGTAATTGCCTCCATTTCCTTGCCCCTGTAATTGAAAAATACTTTGAAAAGCCATTATTACTCTATTCTCAAGCAATCTCGATGCAATGTACACATTTTTGAACATTTTTTTGTTGCTCGTGTTGGGGGTGATCTTCGTTTTCTGGGCGTATCGAATATGACCTTGAAGATGGCTTAACAATTATCGGTGTAAATAGCTGGTTTCGCCATTAAAATTAACTCCAATTGCTGTTCATTAAGCCAAGTGATGTTCTGATTAATAAAGGTAGCAACCCACAAAGGGAGGGATTGTGCCTAGCTAACAAGACAATAAAAGTAAATAGAAATGGCTTTGGACAGATTGGCTTTTATGGTAACCCCACAGTCACATGGGTTTATCTTCTTCCTTTTCTCCACCAGACCCTCGATTCCTTTATCGTACAACAAGGAGAATTGTGGGCTCCTAAATCTTGGTTGTTTTGTTAATACAGATTATTGATTATTAATTATGATTACATGCACATTCCTCACATCTAATCACAGTTTTTGCCTCACCAACCCATTATGCTCAAGATCATGCTACTTATTGCTCCTCCTGTGATGATATCAAATTCACATATATGCTCTCTTAACATGCCTCTCTCTTCCATAATAATAATAATAATAATAATAATAAAATGAAAATAAAAAAGTCAAATTAAACCATGATTGCGGTCCCTGTAGGACATGCGTTTTTTTCACGGTCAACCTCTAGATGAATTTGGTGAGAGGTTAGCAGGTATTCATGATAGCGGTATGTGGTGTTTTTTAAAATAATTTTTTTAAAAAAAATAATTAAAATATTTTTTTATTTTTAATATAAATACATGAAAATATTAAAAAATTAATTTTATATTTTTTCCAAGCTATTTTAACTGAAAAAAAACCTAAATATACAGGAAATGTGTCAAATGACATATTTTTAATATTGTTGTAGATTTTATAGTTATGATTTTATAAAATTAGTTTATAAAAATATTTGCAAATTTAATTTAAAAAATATATTTTTAAAAAAATATACTTAGTTAAAACTGTTTTTAGAAACTAAAATTAAAAACACAATTATTTATAGAATCCAATATAAAAAAACATAAATTACTTCAATAAAAAGATTTTTTTTCTTTATAATGAGATAAAAAAATTATCAAATGAAAAAAAACAAGAAGGCAAAACCTATTAACCTAGCATGTCATTTCAAAAGTAACAAATCCATTTACCTGTCCTTTTTTTTCACTGTATACAGGAATAATTTTACCCTTTTAAAAGTAGCAAACGGGGGAGAGAATATGTACTCGTTTGAATTTAGGCCTTTATTCGACTGAACTTTGAATACCAGAAATGGATTGGGCAATTCCATAAATCCACAATCTCTATATATTCTCAGACCAAAACCACAGCCCTCTTCCGGGTGAACAACATTTTCAAATCCCCAGAGCCACTTGAACTAAGAAACGAGCGATTAGGCATTGTTTGTCACTAAAGCCTAGCCTATCGTCACCTTTCCACACTCTCTCGTAGAGGATATAATGCGAGATTGAAAGAAAACAATTAATGTTCTGACATCCTCCTCTTGATTAAGACTGTATTATTTCATTTTGAAGCCAGATTCTTTCACATGTGGTGGTTCTGATGTCCTCATGATCCAAGATCCTCGACCTAGCTATATCTTTACATCAATACGTCATTGATTCTCACCTCCCATAATTCATGCTTTCAGAAAGAAAACAGACAAGATTCATATCCATTTTAAATGAAAAAAAAATAATTAAAAAAAAGCATATCTTAATGGGAAATTGTGGGTAAAATTGATTAAAAACTTTGCAGATCTATGGACATGTAGTTAATGTGCGTTTGGTAGTGTGTTGTAGTATAATTGATTAAAAACTTTGCAGATCTATGGGCATATAGCTAATGTGTGTTTGGTAATGTGATGTACTATGTTTTTTTAAAAATATTTTTTATTTAAAAATATATTAAAATATTTTGTTTTTTATTTTCAGCAAAACATATTAAAATATTTTATTTTTATTTATTTTTAACAACAACATATTAAAACCATCAAAAAACAATCTAAAAATATAAATTTAATATTTTTTCAAGTTAAATATACTTCTAAGATGTATGTAGATTCAATTCTAAAAATAAAACAAAAAAAAACCGTCCAAGCAACGAGTGTCCATATCTGGTCAGCTATACATGCAAGCTTGAGTGGATACAATCTCCAAGCATATCTTAATGGGATCTGGATAAAATTTGGTATGGAAGTCGGAAATTTACAACGAATTGCTTATGGACGGTGATGTGATTCTAAACATAAATTAGGCTCATCTAATGATCAAATCATACGTGTATATGCTCAGTGACTTGTGGTACGTGACGGCGTCGTTTTTTATTTTGCTATATGCAAAAGCAAATATACCAAACAATGTGTACATTCCAAGGACGTCGATATCGCACACCTTCTCCCCCAGAATTTTGATGTCAGCTTGCAGGGCTCTTCACCTGTTTCAAGATAAACATTACAACTGTTTTTGTGTTTTTAAATAATTTTTAATTTTTTAAATATAAAAAATATTATTTTAATATACTTCTAAAAAAATTATATTTTAAATAATTACTGTTATCATACTCCTAAATACATGTAAAAAGAAAAAACAAAAAACAAAACATGCGGGCCTAGTTTTTAAATAAAAAATACTTTAAATAATTACCGTTATTACACTTTTAAATACATGTAAACAAAAACAAAAAAAACAAAACTGAAGGGGACGTATAAGGGATCCAGTTCATACATGCATCTCATTTGGTCATTTCTGATGGTTGATTGGTGGATTTTGTAAATTTCAATCCAGCGTATGATAACACTTGAAGAAAAAAGAAAAGGGGACGTGTATTAATTATCCTTAATTAATTTTAATTAACACCTTAATTTTGCGCTCCGTTTGTAGTAGTAACGCTGATGGACACCAGCGCCTTGTCGTATAATCAGGGGGAGCCAATCGATACCGCTAAACGCCCCGCTGTATTGTTTTTAAAATTTTATTTATTATTTATTATTCAATAAATAATAAAATAGTTAATATATACACACACATGTATTTAAAGTGTAAATTATACATTAAATGATAAAATTATAAATAGTATACATATGTGTGTATGATTTATGTCAATATTATTATATGTATATATGATATTGTATTGCAAAAATCTAAATATTTCACAAATATATCTATATAATATGAATATATATTTCTTAAATTTCGAATTAAGGTTAACAAATATTCATATCATATATATTATTTATAAAATAAAATAATTATTTACAAAATATTTATCTGTTCAAATCGGATCCAGACAGTACCATGGGGATCAGTGTCATCCCTGTTTGTATTGCCCCCATCGTAGTTTAGTTTCAGAAATCGACTTCACCTTCAAGGAGAGGGAGAGTTTTATCCGGTGAAAACTTCCAAGCACAAGCACGAAATCGATGTCTCGGAAGCAAGACCAGATTACCTTAATTTCATTGATTTAATTACTAACCATAATTTAGTTTATCCATATCCATCACAGAACATGCACATAACCAACCGCCATTAATTATGCTTAACAAACTCTTAAATTATCCTCTCTGTGTCTAATTTATGTCCGCATGCACACTTTTCAGGTGCTGATTTGCGCGCAGAAGCAATTAATTAGACTAGGCGGATAAAGAAGGCCCTCTGCTCCCCAGGCCAGAAAGACAATGGTGTGTTATGACCGCAGCAGGTATGCCAATCCATTATACCTGTCTGCATGTGTGTATATACACAATCAATTATCAATTATGTCGGCATTCTTTCCTTCTTCAGGATACTTAATTTACTGGACTCCCAGGCCCTGAGAAACTCTTTAAGAAAGGAGAAGGATTAGGACCACGTAAGTCAACCCACATGAACCCATGTGCGCTCAAGAATTAAAAAACGAAGCACAGCTCCGGTGCCCATGATTGTTGGCTCCAACATGCAGAAATGTCATCGCCACACACGCTATAGTTGAGTCCTTCGTTTGTAGCCAGCTACTTGCCCCCACGTAGCCAGCAACTCGGCAAGTCCAAATTATATGGTCACACACACCTAATTTCCATACGCATTTAGGTTCCACATGGTGGATTGGCTTCCTTGACCCACTTATCTCCCACCTTTTTTCTTATCAGCAAAGAGTTCTGTTAGGTATAGATTTGGATAAACGGGATGCTGTAGAATTAGGTTATTGCCATGTAGTAGCTAGGAGTATGATTCCATTTCATGTACTTAAGCTGTCTCCACTGAATTATTGATGTATATGATGGCTCGTTATTCTCGCAAGACATGAATACTTGTTAATGAAGACTAAAAGGGAGAAAAAAAACAAAGACTTGGCTATCGTACGTGTCCCTAGCATCATTTGTGATTTACAATAAGCATAAAGTAGCATCATTTGTGATTTACGATAAGCATAAAGTGTTAGAAATTAATATAGTTACACCCAATGCGATTTTCTTGATTTTTGAGTTTAATAACCAAATGAATGATTATAGGTTTGAATCGATTTTCTTGATTTTTGAGTTTAATAACTAAATGATTATAGGTTTGAATTTAATTATTTTTATTTATTTAATAAAATTAAATATAAAATAATTTGAATTTGTACAAGATAATCTGAATTTGTATAAGTTTCAAGTTTAAAAACCTTTTAATTGAAGAATTGTATTAAAAAATAATATAAATTATATCTTAGAACCTTGCATAAAAATAATATAAATTATATTTTAAAACCGTACGTATCAATTTAAGCTTTTTAATTAAATTAGTTTTTTTGATATAAAGGAGTTTGATATAGTATTTACCACAATTGAAACAATTATTTAATGAGCCATTAGATATAGTCATGTTTTTTTAAAAAAAATTGAGCTAATGAGCCATTAGATATAGTCATGTTTTTCAAAAAAAAAATTTTGAGTTTGACAAGTTAATATTAATATTTTTATTAAAAAAATCAAATATGTGAGTATTTTAATTGATATTCCCAAGGTTAGATAAATTTTAATTGATATTTTATTAAAAAACAAATTGTTTTTTTTAAATATGTCCTTATATTTCTTATAAAAAATTTCTAATGTCAGAATATTTTTTTTTCATAATATAACCTGGTCACTAAAGAATAAATACAATTAACAAAATCAAATGTTAACATATTATATAAAAAACAAAGGCAACGCATGCTTATCAGTTCAAAAAAGAATATGCATTAACGAAATATACAAAAAGTAATAAAATAAATCACAGCAACGCTCGCGGGTAATCAGCTTGTAATAATTATAGAAATTTTAGTTCTTTCTTTCAAGATTAATTCTTTTCTCTTCTTCTACTTTTTTTGTTTTTTTCTTGGGCTCCTGGGCAAACTTACGATTGATAAGAGCCCTGTAACTGGGCCTGGGTTTAAATGAACAACGGTAAACTTTCTAAAGCCCAAATATTTGAATTTGAATACGCTATGTGGCTCCATGCTTCACTCAGTAGAGGTGACAGAACTTTCATAGAGCCCAAATGAATCGCCTTAAACGAAGGCTACACAGACATTACTTGCTCAGTGTCAAACACCAACAGCTCTTGATGGTCCATTTTAGCCAGTGACTCGCAAGTTTGATCCTTCGTGACGTAGAGGCAGTGATGACTTGCCTATTAATCATCCAAGACTTAAAAGAATGTCACCTTAGCTGTATTATTTTGTTAATAATTAATGCAACTTATTTAATAATTATTTTTTAAAATAAAATTACGAGCTAGATAGAGAATGATAATGGTTGAATAAGATTGTTCTGGTGCCTGCCATTAAAACTCAAATGCAATTTGTCAAGCTAGCGTGATTAGGCTTCACAACATCCTGTTTTTATGGCTTACTAGTTGAGATTAGAAACTATGTTCCCGTACAAAACGTCATTTGCAAGTCTTTTACCAGAGGTTCAAGGTTGGTGGTTGTTACTTGAAGTTTTCAAATCATCTTCAAAGAGAACATTCTTGTAATTTAGTTGATTTTTCGATTGCATACCTATTTACTGTTCTTGTCTATCAACTTCACACCTAGTTTGCTACCGAGGCGGATAAGCAAATTTATAGAAATTCCAATCCTTATATATTTTACTAGATTACGTATCATTATTGGGGGTTTATAAAATAAATATATTTAATAGTATTATAATTATAAATCAGCATTATATAACTGATAAAAATTAAAAGTATGATGAAATAAATATTTCATGAAGAAAAAAAAGATTGTATTGATGATCAAAAAATTAGAGATTGAATAAAATAATTTGTAGCAATACATAATGTTTTGTGAGGAAAGATACAATACTTTCGTCATATAATTTAGCTTTTCTGTTAATAAAAAGCAAAACAAAATATGAAGTTAAATTCTTTACAAACTTAATATTAAAAAAAAAACCAATAAAGATAATTTTAGAAGAAAAAAAACCCATGAAAAAAATTTTTGTAGCAATTGACAATGTTTTGTAAGGAAAATTGCAGTGCTTTTTCCAATAAAATAAAAAATTATTTAGCAAAATATTATAGCAATCCACAATATTTTATGAGAAAAATTACAACGCTTTTCTTATATGATTTAGCTTTATTGTAATGAGTTGTAATTGTAATTCTCAAACAGTTCAATATTAAAAAAAAAATTGACAAAGATAATTTAAAAAAAACTATATGGAGAGATACTGTAGCAATCTACAATATTTTGTAAGGAAAGTTATAGTGATTTCCTCACATGATTAAGTTTTATTACAAATTTAAATTATAACCAACTAAGTATTAAAAAAAATTGACGAGGATAATTTTGAAAAAAATATTAAAAAAAAATAAAAACACAAAAAAAACTATAAAAAAACCATGTGATGAAAAACTGAATCAATCCATAGTGTTTTGTGAGGAAAAACTTGTATTTACTTGTAATTGCAATTCTTAACCAGCTTAATATTTAAAAAATAAAATTAATAAAGATAATTTTGAGAAAAAACATAATAAAACAGAAAAAAACCATGTGGGAAAAAACACTGTAGCAATCCATGGTAATTTGCGAGGAAAGTCATAGTGCTCTCGTGACATACTGTAACTGTAATTTTTAACCAGTTTAATATCAAAAAAATAAAATAAAAAAGATAATTTTGAAGAAAATCATAAAAAACCATGTAGAGAAACATTGTAACAATCAACAATATTTGTTTAAAAAAATTACAAAACTAAAATATTTTTAAAAAATCAACAAATGTACTTTTGTAAAATAAAAAAATAAAATAAAAAACTATATCAGAAAACACCGCAGAAATCCATAGTATTTTAAAGAAAAAAATTTAAAAGTAAAATTTTTAACCAACTCAATATTTAAAAAGTAAAATCAATAAAAATAATTTAAAAAAATAAATGAGGAAAAAAAAAAGAAAACAAACGAAAGTTAAAAAAAAAAGGAAAGTGATTTTGGAAAAAAAGAAAAAAAATAAAAAAAAAAGAAAAAAAAGGGAAACTAGAAAAAAATAAAAAAATATTATGAATTATTGTTATCATAATTCACAGTAATTTTAGTATGGAAAAATATGAGGGAAAAATATGATTCCCTCATATTTAGAGTATTGTATAATAATAGAAAGAAATAATTGAATAAGTAGGGCACGCACAATAATAAAATGAAAAAAAAAGGTGTTTAGTGTTTCGAATTTAATTATTATATAAAGACAAAATAATATATGGACTGAAGAGACTTTTATTTTTATTTTATATTGTTTTATTCGTTATTAATAAAATACGATACATGTATTTGGGGCAACAATGAAATATAATTTCCCTTTCACTTTCTATTTGATCTTGTTTTCTTTGAATTGTTTTATCCCATTCCTGAATAATTTGGGACAATAATCAAATTCTATAAAAATTAAAAATATACTTCGTTTAGATTCTTAGAATATAATTATAAAAAAAATATCATCATACCGCTTATCATCTTACAAATTAATACTATATTTATTTATGACTTATCAAAAAAAATACCAACAATTTTGAAATTCACTATGATACTAACTTATTCAATCCACGAGATGTTAATTCCATGCATGGAATTTTTAGAAAAATGAATGAAATGAAAATATAAAATAAGGTCAAAATTATTCCAATGCAAAAGAATTTAACTATAAAAACAAAATAAAAGATTAGGGACCTCGTGAATAAAATTGAAGATCAAACAAAATAATACCATATTTTTTTAAAAAATAAAATTAAATCATAGGTTTATTGTTGCATGAGCTGAGTTGATGGAAACTCCCCTGACAAAATATATAAAGATAAACCTATTTATTTTTATATTTTAAAAATATTAAAAAAATATATTTTTATTTTTACTTTAAATTAATATATTTTTTAGTATTTTTAATTTATATTAATATGTTGATATTAAAAATAATTATTAAAAATAAAAAATATTATTTTAATATATTTTTAAATAAAAAAATACTTTAAAAATAATTACAACCGTTTTTATGGCATCCAAAGCGACCATCCACCTAACTCTAACACGGGCCTCGAGGGAGTTGGGACTTGGATAGAGCGGCCCTAACCAGAGAGCATCATAAAATGCAAATCTGATGTCCTCACGTGACAATCGTAACAACCTGTTCTGGGACTGCCCATTTCCGTTTCAAACTTTACTTCTGACTTACAGGTGTGTCACCTGCCTCAGTAGGTGCTCCTAGTAAAACTAACTGCCATTTTACTTGCTGCACTCCTGCTTTTGCCTTGCCTCGCCTCGCCTTCCGTTTTCTGTCTTCAATCATGCAATCTTTCAATATTCCCTTTCTTGATTTTATATCAACCGTTTTATTTTTTTGAGAAATTATTGCTTGTTTCTTAAGAAATAGTATTTTATTAAAATATTAACATTAAATGTGTTATGCTATTTATTAAAAGATTAATATTAAACGTGTTTTGTGAATTGTCATTATGCTTATTAAGATGCCTTAATTTCTTAATGAAATGCTAATTTATCCTTTATTAGTTCTATTTGCAAATACAATATTTGCGTGTGAATTTGTTGGTTTTCTATAAAACAATCACAAAAAAATGATTACATGTCAACATAAATCGTTAAAATATTAAATAACTATTTTTTTTTTCAAATCATACAGTCACAAGTTACCCCAGAGTTATTTTTTAATCAAACATGGTTAAAAGATATGTATTTGACAGTGTTGTGATTTTTGTTTTTTAAATTGATATATGTTTTAGTGTTTTTTTTTATAGATATTGATATTTAAAATAAAATAAAAATCTGAAAAAAAAATATTTTTAAATAAATAAAAATATTTAAAATAAAATTATACCATAATATTAAATACACAAAATATATATTTTTTTTTATTCGAAACTGCTGCAATAATATCACATTCTTTCCTAAGAAGAAAAAAAAAAGACACATATATTTGCAATTTTGAGACATGTAACGATTTTAATACACACAATCCACTATTTCCACTGCACTTCCCAACACTTCTATACGCCCTCTCACTCTCTCTCTCTCTCGCTCGATTCCATCCACAAAGCATCACCCTTCTCTCTCAAAAAAAAAAAAAAAAAATGCAAATACAAAAATCTAGGGAGATCCTCACTCTCTCTCTCTCTCGCTCGATTCCATCCACAAAGCATCACCCTTCTCTCTCAAAAAAAAAAAAAAAACATGCAATACAAGAATCTAGGGAGATCAGGGCTGAAGGTGAGCCAGCTCTCTTATGGAGCTTGGGTAAGTTTTGGGAACCAACTAGATGTCAAAGAAGCCAAATCACTTTTGCAGTGTTGCAGAGACCATGGTGTCAATTTCTTTGATAACGCTGAGGTTTATGCTAATGGAAGAGCTGAGGAAATCATGGGTCAAGCCATCCGGGAACTGGGTTGGAAGAGATCAGATATAGTTGTCTCTACTAAGATCTTTTGGGGAGGTTCTGGTCCTAATGATAAAGGCTTGTCTAGGAAACATATTCTTGAGGGTACTAAGGCTTCTCTTAAGAGATTGGATATGGATTATGTTGATGTCGTTTATTGTCATCGGTATGTGGGTTTTCTTTTCTTTTTTCCTTTTTGGTTATTTGACATCCCTTTGTCTGGCTTATGGGTTGATTTGTGTTTGACTGTAATAGATCTTTTCCTTTTTTTTGTCTCTTTCTTATTTTGAGATTTCGGAACCGATTATGTGGATGTGATTTGATGTGACATAGATTGTTGTTGTTTCTGGTGTTAGTGCTTGCTTTCTCTTGTTAATTTGTGATTTGTTGGATTGTTTGATGTTTTGTAAAATGTGAAGTACTGGGCTGTTGGCTTTAGTTCTATCACTAGAGGGATGATAGTAAAGAATCTGCTGATGCAAATTAGTGAAAGAAGTCAATATGGATAGTTGTGCTGTTTGTTTCATGGAATTTGTGCTCCTTCTATTCCATTACTTGTCTATAAGCTTACTGTTCGAGAGAGATGGGATTATCTTGGTGTCATTGTCCTGTAAGTGGAAGTTTTTTCTTGATAGTTTAGGTTTTGGGGCCTTTTGCTCTTTATTTATGTTTTATATGAGATTTTTCATTTATTTTGATCTGTCTTGGTTTTTGCTATTGCTTTATTGAGTAGAATTTGTTCTCTACAAGGGATTTGTTGAAGTGGTCTCATGTGATGTCAATATGATTTACTGTCACAGCCCGGACACGTTCACCCCAATTGAAGAGACAGTGAGGGCAATGAATTACGTGATTGACAAAGGTTGGGCATTTTACTGGGGGACTAGCGAATGGTCAGCACAGCAGATCACTGAGGCTTGGGGCATTGCAGAGAGGTTGGATTTGGTAGGGCCAATTGTTGAGCAGCCTGAGTACAATTTGCTCTCCAGGCACAAGGTGAGGAATTTCTCCGTGTATCCAGATGTGAAAAGTTTAGTTTTTATTTTTGAGGTGAAAAATGAAAATATCATTTACATGTTTTCCTCGTGTTAATATGATTTCTAGTTGAATGTAATGGAAATAATGGTTTTGGGGGCCATGGTTTTGCTACACAGCTTGTTTATTAGGTACAAAAGAGCAAAATGTATCCGTGTCCAAGACAGAATCACATTGTGTCTTGGCTTTTCTGCTGGTTCTCTTTTGAATGAAGTTTATCTTCAAGTTGAAGGAAGATTTAGATATGTTTAAACCAA
>NW_011500094.1:354144-364363 GCF_000495115.2 Populus euphratica
GATTATTTGACTTTAATGGCTATTGCTTATAATGTATACAAACTTAATTTTGCTGTTTGTGAATTCACACACATTTTATGAGTTAAATCAGGCTTTCAACATGATTTGATTATATCATGTATGTCTATAGGTTGAGTCTGAGTATGTTCCTTTGTATACCACCTATGGCCTTGGTCTCACCACATGGAGTCCACTTGCATCTGGGGTGCTCACTGGAAAATACAACAAAGGAAATGTACCTTCTGATAGCCGATTTGCTTTGGAAAATTACAAGGTAAGACTTGTTTGCTTTTTGTTATTTTATTACTGAATTTTCTAGTTGGTTTGTGTTGTCTTAAACTATAATGACAGACTTATTAGTTGGATACATGTCCAAATAAGAACTTAATTTTCAAAATTTTGTACACATAAATTATAATGTCTCTCTGTCTAACTTTCATCTTAAAATGAAGCAACTGTCTTAATGAATATGCTTCTTTGTTTTTATCTAATCTTTTTGGGTACAATTCTAAACTGTGTATTCTGTGTATTATGGCTTCCAGAATCTCGCTAGCAGGTCATTGGTTGATGATGTGTTAAAGAAGGTTAATGGATTGAAGCCGATTGCTGATGAACTAGGCGTGCCTTTATCTCAACTTGCAATTGCATGGTGTGCTGCAAATCCAAATGTCTCGTCAGTTATCACTGGTGCTACAAAGGAATCTCAGGTTTGTTTGGAAACAGTGATCCTAGGAACGTAGCTTTAAAATTGTATCTCTTGAAACATGTGCATTTATTTGAGTAATTTTCCAATTTTTCATTTGTGTTTATCTGATTATCAGTCAATTTCATTGAAGAGGGAAAGCTCATCCTGTTTTACATGCAAGAAAAGAATTTCTCTATTATGCTTCGTGGCTTTATTTATTTTTCAGCTGATTTATTGTTATAATTCATTACATAATGCTTAACCTGGATAATGTGCTAACTGGACATGGATAAAGTCAGAAAAAAAAAAAGAAGCATGGTTGGTGCGTTGAAGCACCAGATGCTCAACTTATGAAACATACCAAGTGCTTTGGACTTTCATCATCCATGCATTGTACAAGATGATTGCTTTATTAGTGACTTTGCCAATTCTATATTCTTTCCTCTTAATGTAGATTCAAGAAAACATGAAAGCTGTTGATGTGATCCCATTACTGACTCCTGCTGTGATGGAAAAGATTGAGGCTATTGTTCAAAGCAAGCCGAAACGTCCAGATTCATTTAGGTAAACTCTGAATCTGGATGTTACCATTCCGTTGTGCGCGCGTGCATCATGGAGCTAAATCAACATGTCTGGAAGTTATATTCCTTTGGCTTGGTACTAGTTATTATAATGTACTTTAACATTTATTTTCTCTCTGTTGATCCGAAATCCGCATTGGATTCTCGTTCATGGAATGGTTCCATTTGTTGCTGGATTGGAGGGTGGAGAACTGATGAGAATTGGCAAGAACTTGTGGTCTTAAGAGATTTCAGTACTGTTTTGTGTGGATGTTATATTTTGCTCTTTCAATTGTTCCTTTTTTCCCCTTCAATTTAATTTCAATGACCAGATTAAAATGATGCAATATATATATATAAACATAATTAAGGGGCAAATAATAGCGTGGTCGGCAGCTTGTTGCTTACATTGTGAGCCCCAGTTTTTGTAGGAAGTTTTTGTGCTTCCGGTCAAGTTAACCTGTGACAACAATCTCAAGCCTGATTGAACCTGAGCCAAAACTTGTGAGTTTTATGCCAAACAGTGGCAACTTGATTCAACGAAGTAGGTTCCTGCAAGTAGAACTTTAAGTGTGCATTACATATGCAGCCACAAAACCTCGAGATGGAAGAAGCCATGACAAGTTCTCAGTTTGGGGGGATACGGGGCAAAAGATTGATGCAACTTGCCTTCGATCTTGCTCTCGCCTTGATGAATGATGAATTTGTCCTCCATATTTCTAGTTTTGACTGGTGTCAAGATATTATCATTCCCAATGATCATGTTCGCTGCTTTCAAGAAGCTGGAACCTTGTCGGTTTGTGTTTTTTTTTTTTACTCCTTCGTTGAGCTTCTTCAATGGCAACACAATGGGTAGAAATAAAGCAACCATCAAGAAGCATCATTTCACAAAGCTCAAGCTCTTGTCCCAGCTTATTTTGGTGAAGCGACGACTATTCGACTAGTCTGCGTTGTGTGGGGTTTCGCTGCTTTTTCCTATTTGTGATTCACTAATCTGTTTTCAAGAATCGCTTTTTCGTAGAATTGATCAAAGACCAGGGTGGTGCTATCGGTACACTTCCGGTAGCGTTTGGTTAGATAGAAAAGATGCTCGGAATGAACGCTGCAATGTTGACGGTGATGGATGGCAATATCGTAAATATATCAGAATTCTTTATAATTTTGGGATTTGTCAATTTGATGTGATGAAGTTGTGTGAAATGACAAAAATGGTGTGCCGATAGCGTAATTAAAAAAAAGGAAAAATATGTCAACATACAAATATTTTTACTTGATTATAATATCAGGATAATCATATTTAAAGATAGAATAAATAAAATTATAAAGTTTAATTATTAGATAATTCAATATTGAAATATAAAAAAATAAAATAAAAAAAGCAACAAAAAAATCAGATTAAATCTAATTTAACTCGAGTTAACCCGCTAACCCAATCACTATGACTACAAGATTGGGATAACTAAATAGAAAGGAAAGGGGGGAAATCACGAAGATTAATTTTTAATAAATCAAATATTAAATATTGAAATTGAAATAAATAATATTTTAAAAAAAAGAAACAAAAAAAATTTAAAGTCAACCTACGTTAACCTTTAAAACTAATGAATTTGATCATGAATCCAAGATTAACTGATAAAAGGCAAACCAAAAAAAAAAAACTAAAAAAATTAGTTAAAAAAAAAAACAAGTAAAGCTCCGAAACCTATTCTAATCTCTAAAATTCTCAACTTAGGTTCAATCAAGAAATTTGATTCCTTGCCAAATTAATTTTAAAGAATGAAATTGTGAAAGAAATAATATCATTTTAAAAAACTTGTCAAAACAAAAAAGATAACAATAAAAAAAGAATGGAGATCAAATTTGATAAAACAAGAAAAACCAATGAAATTGAAAAAAAAATATTTCAAACAAAACAACAATCTATTAAAAGAATGTCACATCAATTTGAAAGAATTAAAAATAAAAAGGGATGAAATTAAAAACTATTTATAATTTCATAAATTATTCAAAATAAAAAAAATAGTAATTAATATAACATGGACCAAATGTGGAGGAAAAAGAAATTGAAGGAACTGGTCTAAAATTTTAAAAGGTTTGGTGCAGAATATAAAGATGAAAAAGAGAAGAAAAGGAAAAAGAAAAGAAATAATTGTCAGACCAAACCAAAAATATATTTGGCATACGTATTATCCTATCGCAAAGAAGATATTAAAACCTTTCAAACATTATTGTGGAAGGCTGTATTTGATATCCCCCAAGCATCACTCGAAAGGTATGAGGATCGCTTAGCTGCTAGCGTTTACTACACGCAAACAACATGTTTTTTTTTTAAATAGTATTTATTACATGGTCAAATACAATAATATCCTTAAGTAACCTTCATATTAATAATAAAACTAATGTAAAATGATAAAAAAAAAATCTTTGTTAAGAGCTATGTTGATTTTATCTTTAAGAATAGCAAAATAATTCTACTATTTAAAAAAAAATTAGAAGAAGATAACATTATAATTTTTTTATTTTACAGTTAAATTAATAATTTTACTATATAAAAAAATAAAATTATTAACCTAACCTCGCATCAATTATTAAAAACAATTGTATCATAATAAAAAAAAAAAATCATCTTACTTTCTATGTCTAGCTCTGAGATTTTTTTTTTATTAGAGGCAATATTGCTAATTTACTATCCGAATGAATAGTAATTTGTTACATGAAAACCTATTTCTCTTTTAATATTTTAATTTAATTTAATTAATTTAATAGTTTACGGTTCGGTTGGCGCTCTCCCTCCCCATATTTTTTTTGTCCACGTTATTTTAAGCTCTCTGTCTTAGTTTCCTTTTTAAACTCCGTCTCTCATGCAATGCTCTCTCTTTCTCCTTCATATCCTCACAACTCAATTTCATACTCCATTTTTTCTCTTCTGCCTTTCTCCTGTTCTTCAATGGAACAATCTCCATTGCTTTACATGTTCACATAAAACTGCGAATTTCAACAAACAAGAAGGTACCCATTTCAGTACTATTCTTCTCCTTCATGTACAGTTTAATTAATGTTTTCGGCACATTTAAATCTTGTAGGAAATGTTCTGAATCTTTTTTTGTTCATTTCCCTTTATTTATCTATGTGAATTATGCATGCATTCATTAATGATGATATATATTGATTGTTTGATTGAATTGGTTCTTTGTTTGATTGATTGATTCATCGTGTTAGAATGGTTGAATTTTAATATTGTTTAATGGATGATTATGCATGAAAGATCAATGTGAATTGTGGTACATTGATTTTCTTCTGGATTTAGCAAGATTTGTAACATCAAGTGGAATTAATGGTAGATACACATTTTTTATGACATTTGTTAGCTGGTAGTGAAGAAAGGGAATTTGTGTATTTGCATTATATGATGCTGCTAGCATCCCACAGTTTTTTTCTTTCCTGTAAGATGACAATCAGTTTCTATTGAGAAAATAAGCACTGGATGTTATTTATTTCTTGCACAGGACTGTGAGTGCTATAATCTGGTCCAGTTTCGAGTTCAGTAGGAATTTGGAAGAGCATCGAGGAAGCAAGGCCTAAGAGGCCGGTGAATATTCATATGCAGCTTTATTTAAGGTGATTT
Organism: Populus euphratica; assembly: GCF_000495115.2. Taxonomy (NCBI): domain Eukaryota; kingdom Viridiplantae; phylum Streptophyta; class Magnoliopsida; order Malpighiales; family Salicaceae; genus Populus; species Populus euphratica. Next base: position 359,015 of record NW_011500094.1, read on the forward strand.
CTTTATCTTTTATACCATGACTCGTGAAACGCCTGGTAGCTCAGGCCAGAAGCTCTTTGGAGACAAAATCAAAGTTGTGGCTAGTGACAGAATTGCTGCAGATAGAAATGCAAATAATATTTGTGTACAGACAGGTGAGGAATTTTCTCCCCAATTTGCTCGAAGAAGAGTTCCAGAACTGCACGAGCTCGGGAAAATGGGATTCAATCATAATCACAATAATCTGATGGGTTCTGAAAATCATACCAGCACTCGTGGGATAAGGAAAAAGGAGTCTGATTGTGATGCTTTAGGTTATATTTCCAGGATAGAAGCCACAGGACATGCTGCTGAACTAGAAAATAAGGCTTATAATGATGATACAGGCAGATACCACTGGGAATATGCCCCCGATGCACAAAAACCAAGTAACTATGTTGATGAAACGAGTAATTATGGTCAAGTAACCTTATGTCCAAGTCCAACCAATCCGCCTAAATGTGTGCAGGAACCCCCTTGGCCATATCAGCCTTCTGTAACTAGAGTTTCAGAAAGCACTTTCTCAGGAAAAATGAAATTTCTATGCAGCTTTGGGGGAAGGATATTACCGAGGCCAAATGATGGGAAGCTTAGATATGTGGGTGGAGAAACGAGGATCATATCCATCAGAAAAAATGTTACATGGGGAGAGCTTGCAAAGAAAACTTTGGCAATTTGTGGCCATCCTCATACGATCAAGTACCAGCTCCCTGGCGAGGATCTTGATGCGCTTATTTCTGTTTCTTCTGATGAAGATCTTTATCACATGATAGAGGAATATCAAGAGCTTGAAAGAAATGAAGGCACTCAAAGACTGCGGATATTTCTTGTTTCTTCAGGTGAACCTGACAGCCCAAATTCTTTTGAAGGTAAGACCTCACAACAGCGTAATGCTGATTACCAGTATGCTGTCGCTGTTAATAGTATGTTGGACCTCAGTTCCCAGAAGAGCTCTAGTGGACAGAGTTCTGCAAGCCATCAAGGAACTGCTTCAGATTATAAGAATCTATCTCCTCCTGTAACTCCACTTAACATTCAGTACAGAGATCATAAGAACTCTAAAGGCCTATTTTATGTTGATCAATCCTTCCCTGACAATAATAGGAAACGCGGTGCTTTTTCGGAAGAGAAATTTCCATCTGACACTACATATTATAATAATCTTCCTCGTGTGCTGATGCCATTGGTGAATCAAGCCTGTCATCAACAATATCCAGTTGAAACTGATCAGACTAGCAAACAATTAGAAATGCATCTTCATAATCGTTGCGAAAGTGGAGATTTTCTTCCTTATCAGCTATGTCCTCAAAATTCTATCAATTCAGACTGGCCTTCGATTATGGAAGGGGCATTTTGTGACTCACGGTTGCGGGAGAATGGTGAGGTGTCAAAAAAATGGTTGGAAGAAGCCGTTATTACACTGTCCCTGTGCAATAATGAAGGGGAAAAATCACCTTCACTGAGAATGTCAAATTCATCCTCAGAAAGGCCAATGCTGTGGCCATATATAATGGATGAGAAACACCAATTCACTGACTTCGAGAACCTTTGCAGAGAAAAGCTGGGTAATATTGACACTGATGTAGAGGTGCTGAAGTGGATGGACAGGAATGTTAACTATTCTGATGTAGACAGAGAACAGAACGAAGGAAATGTTAAAGCTTCATCAAATGACAATGTCACCGAGCATAGGAACTTGCCGAATTTGAAATACCCTCCAATTGCTTATCATCATCCTCAGGATTCTCAAGCATATGCAAGGGTGGTTTCTGCTACTCGAGTTTACCCTTTAGAAAATTCTGCAGAAATTGCGAGGGAGAACCCTCAGGGTCACCAATCAGGCACCAAAGCACCTTACTTGTTTGTTGAGAACCAAAAGGTTTCCAAGGATCAGCAGTGTGCTATGACTGAGAGCATCAGGGGTCAACAAATTTCCCATGGAGATCCTGAATATCTACATTCTGCATCCCTTGAATCAAGAGACAAGAAACCATATGTCCTTAGCTCTGTAAGTATAGCTCTCTCCATAGCAAGATTTTGCCAATCTGAACTAGAACTTGCAAAATAATAATAATAATAATAATCCTCTGATTTCTAAATATCTATTCAGAAATTGGATAGGAGTGCTTCAACTAGATTTGTTTCCTTGTGTGATGAAGACCCCGTGGAGTATCCTGAAAAGATCGAAAAGATTCATGACAGGGGACAATCATACGATGAACCATTGGACAGAGATGCTCAGTTTGTCCAGTCACAGCCCTTAGATGACCATTATGATGATAAGATGCTGGAGCCAGAGGTAATTGTTGAGGATGTTACTGGAACTACGCCTCCCGATATTCCTTTGTCTTTGAATGTTGTCCCCCGTGTAGAGGAAGAGGTCACAGAGGGATTTCAATCTGATAGAGATACCGAGGCAGAAAGCACTTGTCAAGATCAAGAATATGAATCTGAGGTAACTTGTATCCTTCAGATTTGGACTCTCTGTGTGCATGATATTTCATTTTCTAGTCTATTTTACTCTTTACCCCGTGTGTTCTTAGGATATTGAAGATTCTGATAGAGACACAAATGATTCCATTAGTGATGCTGCGATGGCTGAAATCGAAGCAGGCATCTATCATTTGCAGGTTCAGATATAACATCTCATAAGTTACACATCTTTATTTTTTTATTCATAATTCAAAAAAACATTCCTTTAGCACTTTCATGCCTGGGCTGCAATGTTAATATGTATGAGGTTCCATTTCGCCCAATCGTTGAGGGATGCTTTTAGCCCCCATTGCCAGTTCCAGCTGCTTTCGCACAAAGCTTCACTTCAGTGAAAAACAAGCCTGTGCTTCGAAGCCTCTACTAGTTCAAATGTGAACTGATTCCCATTGCTTTTTTATTAATTTCTTCTCATGATTTCAACTCTCTACGATCATTTAGATGGTGCATGCTTACGGCTGCAAATGCAGTATGAGAATTTTATTGTTTGTTTTAGATGCGTTTTCTTTAACAACTGACTTTTTTGTGGCCTAGGTGATTTTTTTTTCTTCTTTTTTTAGAGGATAAATCAACTTTTTCTGATAATATAAAGGATAAATTAACTCAACGTTTTATGCTCTTACCATGCAGATTATAAAGTACGCGGATATTGAAGAAGTGCAAGAATTGGGATCTGGCACGTTTGGAACTGTTTATTATGGGAAATGGAGGGGAAGTGATGTTGCTATTAAAAGAATCAAAAGGAGTTGTTTTTCAGGAAATTCATCAGAACAAGAGCGATTGGTTAGTCCCTGTAATTATCAGTTTCAGAACAATTGCACGCCCTTCATGTTTTCTTTCACTTGATAATGGAGGGCTGTTCATGCCAAAAAAATACATGTAGGGGTCCAAAGTGTCATAAAATAAAGAAGGAAAAAACGAAGACCAAATAACTCATAGGGAAAAGGGAGGATCCACTGTGAATGAATGGGAAGATAACTATTTGTTGAATTGGATAGTGATAGATATATTAGCAACCGGATTTCATGGTAGATATGTTTAAGAATCTCTCTGACTATTCTGAGTAAAAATATAATTAATCCTGCCTGTTTGTGCAGACTAGAGACTTCTGGAGAGAGGCTCGCATCCTGTCAGATCTTCACCATCCAAATGTGTTGGCATTTTACGGCGTAGTCCCTGATGGGCCTGGGGGAACAATGGCCACTGTGACTGAATATATGGTGAACGGATCATTGAGGCGCGTCCTACGAAAGAAGGATAGGTGAGTTGGTAGCTCAAAAATATTTTACTTCCTAGTGCCATCTATCATGAAATATGCTATAGCTCATGGAATCTCTCTTCACTGCACAGAGCACTAGATCGTCGAAAAAAACTTATAATTGCTCTGGATGCTGCTTTTGGCATGGAATATCTGCATTTGAGAGATATCATTCATTTTGATTTGAAGTGCGACAATTTGCTTGTCAATTTAAAGGATCCCCAGCGACCCATATGCAAGGTAATGTTCGCCGAATCCTTCTCTCTATCCATCCTTTATTTTTCTGTTGTCTTTTGGTAGTTTTGAATCTATATCAAGCATGCTTTTCATCTTTCAATAGAGTTCCTCTCAGCTTTATTCACTCCACATTCTGTATCAAAGTGTAGTCTCATTCATCTATGTATGTTACCTTTTCTCCAGGTTGGAGATTTTGGATTGTCAAAAATCAAACGGAATACGCTCGTATCTGGTGGTGTGCGTGGAACCCTTCCATGGATGGCACCGGAGTTATTGGATGGCAACAGCAACCGAGTCTCTGAGAAGGTTAGCACTATACTAGACTTTCTTTGTCATGGGATTTAGAGTGAATCATGAACTTTCTATATCCTCCCTTTACAGGTTGATGTCTTCTCGTTTGGTATTGCAATGTGGGAGATCCTGACTGGTGAAGAGCCATATGCCAACATGCAATTCGGTGCTATAATAGGTCAGGTTTTAATTGATTGATGAAATTGGTTTTAATTGTCAAGTTCCTTCTGTTTTTCCTTACACTTCGTCTAATTTGAATTAGAGCCTGCTGTGCTATTTCCTTTTCTCATTGATTTTTGAAAATGGCCTTCTTCTTCGTTTAAAATCTAAATTCACGACACTGTCTTTCACGGTTTGAATCAATCCTTCACGCATGCACAAATCTGATTCCTTTCCTGAAAAGCTAATTATGCTTGAAAATAAACTGTGTGTCGGTCTATGCCATATTCGTAGCTGATGGTTTAGCACATCAGCTTGTCACTGTTTCATGTTCTTTTTTTTCTGATTTTCGCAAAGGATCTAACCATTGTGAACTTTGAATGAAGGCGGAATTGTAAGTAACACTCTGAGACCTCGTATACCAGAAAATTGTGATGCTGGATGGCGAATGCTGATGGAAGAATGCTGGGCGTTCGATCCACAAGCCAGACCATCATTCACAGAGATAACGAATAGGCTGCGAGTTATGTCAACAGCAATCCAGCCAAAGCGACACAATCATGCAAATAGATGAAGCCCTCCTACGTCAAATCATACAAACACGTTCGCATGCCAAAAACATTTAGCAGGTCAATGCTGTTGAGTTCTCGAGTGGCTTCTATGTGAGCCATCGTTGTAGATAAAAATCCTTGGAGGCCAAAAAGAAAGTAAGAATATGATCGATACTTTTGTTCCAGACTTTGGGGCTGAATCCTTGACTCTCCAGCCAGTCACGGCTGATGACGAAAAGCTACCTTCACAATTAAGTATGGAGCCAGAAATTTTTTTGTATTAAATAAATATATAAATTTTTTTAAGATAAATTATTAATTTATGTATATGTATATGAATTTTTA